>NC_133618.1:131884126-131896626 GCF_048593235.1 Sminthopsis crassicaudata | reverse complement strand
GATGTCTGTGGAAGACAGAGTGAGACTAATGACTTTATGTAACTCTGCTTTGCCTAATTCCAATTAATGAATCAAATTATCACTCCATGATGTCATCAATCCTCTTTAAAAATGAAAGGTAAACAACAATTGAAGAGGGAACCCCAAAACTGAAAATCCTTAAAGGAGAAAACCTCCTTCGACTCTGCCTCCGTGAGGGGAGCACAAACCCCAAGCACAAACAGTTTCATCTTTGTTATCTGGGTGGGGTTGGCTCAGTCTCATTGAATTCAATTCAAATTCTAGCCCTAGCTGAAACCCAGTGAGTAGCCAATCTGGGACTCCACCCATGAACCCCTTTCAGCTTGTAGCCAAAGCCCCCTATTATAAAAGAGCCAAACTAAAACCTTCTCTCTGCAGAGGTTCCAAACATGCCAACCCTCTTGGCACCCCTAGGAGCTTCTTCCCAATGGAATACTGTTTCCAGTGCCAACCTCTCTTTATTCTCACCTATTTCCTTAACCAGACTTTAACCTTACTTCCAATCCCCATAATAAATCTCTTTTATCAGTCTAGGTTTTTCAGGTCTGTAAATTCCTGCTTGTGCCGCCACTAGACCTCATTTAACTCCCTGACCACCAGTAACTCTAATTTCATTTGGGTTCCCCAAATCTAAACCTCATCACAATGACTAGTTTAATACACAGGACACTATTGTGTTTAGTTGTTTTAGTTATTTTTGCCTCTTTGTGATCCTATTTGGGATTTTCTTATCAAAGTATTGGAGTAGTTTGCCATTTCTTTCTCCAGCTCATTTTATAGATGAGGAACTAAGGCAAACTGGGTTAAGTTTCTTGCCCAGGGTCACACAGCTACTGTCTGAGGTTAGATTTGAACTCACCAAGATGAGTCTTTTCGGTTCCAGCTACCACCACTTAGCTGCTCAAAGCACACAGTAGGTGCTTAATGCAAAATGAACCAAATTAACTGTTCTGGGCAGTGGTTATCTTGCCAGAAAGGCTTATTATTCAATATGCTCAGAGACACATTTCAGTAGACTCCAGTGACTAGTTTTTAGAAGTAAAATGGTCAACCTGACATCAGTCCTCCCTCCTCTTCATTTTCCCCATTAGTCTTTTCCCTAGGTGGAAGGATGAGAAGAGGAAGCTCCAATTGCTGACACTTGATTATTGCCAGTTGATCCTGTAAATATCTTGTTTGTACATAATTGCTTATATGTAACTTCTCTACCAGTAGAATGTGAGCTCTTTGAGAGCAGGAACTGGTTTTTGTTTGTCTTTTGAAAGATTTCTGGCTATTCATTGTATTCCCAGGGTTTAGTAGTGTTCCTAAAGTTGGGAACACAGTAGGTACTTTATAGTATTGCCTTAGGATAGACAATTGACCAATGGCACTCAATGGGTGAGATTAAAACAGGAAACCAGGCCATGGGGAAAAGAGGAAAGATTTGATGAAAAAAGATGAATGATAAGAGTGTCCTGCTTCCTTATCTCCTGTGAGATATTGCTGGTAGCTTTCTAGGAACCCGGGAGGGCACAACCTGATGGCCATTTCTGTTAAATGGAGCAAATCTCTGCATTTTGATGCCTCCGGGCCCGCAGGAGGGTCTGCCTGGTGGGACTGGGGCGCAGAGGAGCTCGGGATGTCGACACTCTTCCCAGGGGAAGACTTTCCTTGAAAGAAATCCCTTTGTGTCACATTGAAGGTTGACTTACTTTCATGTGGCAAATGCGTCTTGGCAGCTCACTACATTGCTTTGAATATGTCATTAAATTAGGGATCTGTGGAGAGGGATTTTCCCGGTTCTTGAGGTCTTGGTGATGGGGGGGGGTATTCTCCATCTAGTCCTGGGGAGGCACGTGGGGGTCGCTTCTAGATGGAGGGAGAATGAGTCGCCAGCAACATCAGCTGGGGGAGGGAAGAAGAGGCAACAAAAATAGGTGCCGGAGCCCTGCTTTTCCACTTACTTACTGGAGTCTCTGCTTAGCAATTTCAGGGCAGTCAGCAGGGAGGGGTTGGGGAGGGGGGAGTGGGGAGGCAGAGAAGGAAGGGGAAAAAAATTCCACCCGCCCGCCCGTCTGGCAAGAGTTCAGAAAGCTCTCCAACTCACACATCTGGTTCTTATATTTCAAAGTTAATTAGTCATATTGAGACTGTCTGAAGATAAATTTATCATCCAGAAAAAACACAAACAGTTTGAAAAATGAAAGGAAGTGAGGTGACATGGTTTGACGTTTAAATAAATCATTTTAACATGATTAAAAAACTTGTCCTGTCTGACACCCAGCACTCGGGTACTTTGTAAAGACTTTTTGACAAAGACAAGTCCCTGTTTGGTATACAAAGCCCACGCCATTCAATTACGCAGAATAATCTTTGGCCAATTACTTTTCTGAGTGACTACTGGGGAGTGCCGGCTCACTCACAGCCGGACCTGCTGCTGCGCTCAGGGCCAGAGCGGGGCTGCGGTGGCGGCCGGGCCGCGGGAGCCTGCACCGGCCGGCTGGGACTGTGGGTGACTCACGCTTTCTGGGACTGTTTAGTCATCCAGGGCTTAAAATTAAGGGGAGGGGGAGGTGTATCCAGGGAAAGATGCTCCAGGCGGAAGGAGTCACTGGGAATGAAATGTGCTGCACTCAAGACAGGGCAACCCTCCTCCTCCCCCGACAAGCTCCTTCTCCCCCAAAACCAAAAAACAAGAGCTGGATGGGGCCTGGGAGGGTGAGTAGGGGTGAAGAGCAAAGAGGGCTGGAAGGTGTGGAGATGACTTGGAGGTTTTTCTGAGGAGTAACTTCAAGACAAATTCTAACTCCCCTTTTTTAGCTTTTGTTATAGGTTGGGGCAAAAAGTCCTTTTTGTAAACATTGGCTTTGGAAGGAAAGAAAGAAGCATTTATTAAATGCCTACTATGTGCCAGGTAATGTGCTAATTCTTCCATTTGATCCTCACAACACCCCTAGGAATCAGTGCTATTATTATCTCTATTTTATAATTGAGGAAGATGGAGGTAGATGGAAATTAAATGACTTGCCCAGGCTCATACAGCTAAGTGTCGGAAGCTGGATTTGAACGCCTGACTCCAGATTTAGCGCTTTATCTACTGCACCACTTAGCTGCTGAGGACTTGGATTTAAATCCAAGCACTGTCTTTTGTTTTTAATTGTTATTCTTATTAATTATTAGCCAGGAATAGCTACCGTTTATTAAGGCAGTAAGGTTTGCGAAATGCTTGGAATATTTTATCCCATTTGATTCTTACAACAGTCCTGGGGAGTAAGAACTATGATTATTTACTATCTGCGTCATCTTAGGTAAGTCACTTTTCTAGGTTAGACTCTTCCTCTGTAAAATGAGGAGCTGCATTAATGGCCTCTACGTTCCCTTTCTACTTCTAAATCTATCATCCTCTGATAATAAATATTAAATAAAAATCAAATCAAACTGAAATAAAATACATCCTTTCAAAAGTCAGACATGTCTGGTTGGGACTTTATCCTTCCTGTAACTCCTGGGTTAGGTGTCCTTTATTTAGCCTGTGTAGCCAGGGAGATTACATGATCTGGAGCTGAGAGACCCTTTACAGATTATCCAGTTAAGATGACTCAGTAGATAGACTGCTGGGCCAACAGTCAGGAAGACTCATTTTCATGAATTTAAATCGGGCCTCAGACATTTCCTAGCTGTGTGATCCTGGGCAAGTCATTCAACACTGTTTGCCTCAGTTTCCTCATTTGTAAAATGAGCTGGAGAAGGAAGAGACAAACCACTCTGGTTTCTTGCCAAGAAAACCCTAAATGGGGTCAGGAAGAGTTGGTCATAACTGAAAAATGATTCAACAACAACAAATCATGTCAGTTTACAAATGAAGAAATAGAAGTCTGGAAAATGGAAGTCACAAAGACAATAACTAACATCAATGCGATTTGGCTCCAAATTCATTGAACCTTCCATTTAACTATTCTGACTATGACTTTTAAATTGCTATTCTTCTGGGGTTGATTGTGGCCAGATAGGGGTGGTAAGAAGGTAAACAGTTTCAATGTATTGCTCCCAAACTTATTTTTCTTCGGGGTTTTATTCGGGGGCCAACCTGGAAGCCTACTTACCCCATCAGACTAAGTGCCCTAGACTTCGCTATATCTCAGCCTGATGTCATGGCCCACTGGAACCCAGTACCTCTCTCTGGAAGCTGTGAAATAAAAGGTGGACCATAATTAAGAATTCTGGAGTCAGGAGCACATTCACTCCAGGATAGGAATGAGGGAAAGCACATGAGCATGAGGGGCCCTGGAAGAAGGGTGCCATGGCAATTACCCACCATCTTGCATCATCTTGCCTCCATGATAGAATCCAAAGGTGAAGATTTGATCATCTTTGATTATATAACTCTATTCCAGACATTCCAAGACATCTCAAGGCTTTCCCATTTTGTACCCAACGCCAGTTTGCTCCTGGGAGATTTCCCATGTGCCTTTCTGTCTGATTTTGGTTTCATTCCCATTGTAGGACTAGCGTGATATAATACAACATGAAAGTTTTCTCCTATTAGCAAGTTGGTCTCTTCACTTTTGTTAATAGGATAACAAGAGGTGCTGGTTATAGTGCAGAAGTCTCATCAAGTTGGTAATTTTCACTGAAACATGTTAGCAATCTGTCACTATTTGTTTCCGGTAATACTGTGCAAAAGTCTTGATTAGATCAGTGGCTTTTATTTCTAGCCACACAATCAGAACTCTGTCTGTCTCTCTCTGGTTCTGTCCTTCTCCTGTGTCTTTCTCTTTTCCCCTTTATCTGGGAATGGCTTTCTCCCTTCTTACCTTCCTTCTCTTTTCTTCCCTTTTCCTCTCCCTCTCCCTCTTTCCATAAGTGCACTGGGGGAGCAAGAGTTCTAGACTCTAATTCTTCCCTGGCTCTCATCCTTGGGTGATTTTAGGCAAATCACTTCTTTTTGGATCTTTGTTCCCTCATGTATACAAAGAGGGGGCACTATGAAACGATCCCTGACAGCTTTAACATTTTCTATGACTCTATAATGGGTTTAAATTAATCACCTAACATCTTGACCTTTCTTGCCTCTGGACATCATTCACATAGGCTAACCTTCAGGTCTGGAATGTAGTCATTCCACACCTCTTCAGATAGACTAGACAACCTCTAAGTTCCATTTCTACTCTGAGACTGTTTTAATAATTTTCTCTGCCCCCAGTGACCTGTGACTATTGAAATCTACTGTATTTGATTGGAAGGAAACAGTCTGGTTAAAAGAAACCTTCTGCAGAAAGTCTAATGTTAAAATCTTTCAGAAATGTGTGTGTGTGTGTGTGTGTGTGTGTGTGTGTGTGTGTGTGTGTGTGTGTTTTTCCCCAGATCAAGGCCCCAGTGAGTGCAGGGTCTAATACCCACCTCTGTATTTGTTGGGATTTTTCTTTTCCAAGCAGGGCAGCCAGGGCACCAAAATCAAGACAATTCTAAGAGTTGAGTCATCCTATCAGCTGAGGTTGCCCACCTCAGGAGCCTCACCAGAGCCTCCAGAGTTTATCAGGGGAAATCAAGAGATGCTTACCCTTAGAACCCTGGGCTGGCAGATGGAGAGGGCTCTGCTAATGGTCTTCTGTCTAGGCAGCAGCTGTCGGCCACGGGAGCCTGCTCCATAAATAGCAATCTCCGGCAAGGTGAGCTCTCCATAGCAGCTTTGGGGTGTCTGTCCTTCAGCACCCTTTGGCAAGCTGCTGGCATAGCCAAGAGTAATCCAGGCACAAAAGGTTCCTTCCCCTTGTGGGTTTTTGGAACCAGGCTGGCAGCATGATATGGGAGCCATCCAGCTGATGCTTTGGAGTGACAGGAGGCAGCTCCAGTGTGATAGCCAGTCTTGATGTAAAGAAAGCCTTGGCTTGGGGTCTAGCAGCTACCTGGAAAGACACTGAGCTTCAAACAATATGGATCAGAGGTTACAGAACTGGAAGAAACCATGGTATCCATCGAATCCAACTCCTTCATTTTATAGATGGGGAAACTGAGGCCCAGGGAAGGTAAATTATTTGTCAAGGGCACCAATGATGGGGTTTGAACTCAGTTCTCTGACCAGAGTCCACTTTCTACAGAAGTCTGCTGCCTCCCATCACAAGGCCTAAATTTGAACATCAGTTCTAGTGATCTTGGAGAAAATACTTCCCTGCTCTGGACCTCAGTTTTCTCATCTGTAAAATGAGAGAGTTGGACTCATCCTTATGAGCTTCTCCAGCTCTAACAGTCTCTGAGGCTGTTCCGATGTCCTCTTTCTGTGCTATATACCTCAATTGATTGCTTCCATTTTTTGGTTTTCCATTTAGTATCAAACCTAGAAGACAAAGGGGGTACGGCTTGCTCTCCCTAGATGTGTATTCCAATGAGAAAGAGCAGAGGTAGCCGTATGTGCCCTGGGAGAAAATGGGCTAAAGTTCTGGTCAGAGATCCTCCCAGACAGAGGGAACTTAACAGTCCTGAGACAGATGCCTGGTGCATGGAGGGAGAAAACAGCAGCTAACAGACCTAGCACAGGAATCTGGAGGCTTAATGGGTAAAATGAATATTCAAGTTCTTGCAGGAAAAAGGGGGAGGAAGAGAAATATATGACTTTGGTGCTAGTTAGAGCTAAGAGGCTGGTGCACCCGTTTTCTCTCTGTCAAAACCTTCCAGCTAATTGTCCAAAGCCTCCTTGATTGCTTTGGGGAAACCGCCAGCCCTCCTTTGAAGCCTCTGAACAGTCTCATCATGCCTTGTTGAATAATAAACATTGTTCACACGATAGACAACCTGTCCACATAGTCCTGGGCAAGGGGTGGAGTCAGCTCTTTTACAAAGGAAGGAACCTCCCCCCCCAAGGTCTGCTCTTTCTGGACTTGGGAAAGGTCACGGTTCTGAACCACAACAGCCTCAGGACCATTTGACCCTTCCTCAGTTCACTTGGCCTCCAACTCTGTCTGTCTCTGTTAATTAATTCTTTTTTGATTATTTCTTGTGTGGACTCCCTGTTTTTGCAGTATTCTACTAGTAAGATGGGACACTATTTTCTTACTTAGTTCAAAAGATCACAGGATTTGGAAGTGGAAGAAACTTTGGAGGGCTTCCAGCACAGTTCCCTAATTTTACCAAGGCCCTGAGAGGGGGAATGATTTGCCACACAAGTAATAACAGACCCAGGATTCAACCCAGGTCTTCTGGCTTCATACCCAGTACCATAAATGGGCCAGTGGAAACGCATGGGCTGAGAGAAAGAAAACCTGGGTTTTAGATCTGAGTCACTAATTAACTTTGTGGCCTTAACTAGAAGGATCAGAGGCATCAATTGACATGAAAATTGGCTTGGTCTTTTTTTTTTCTTTTTAATTAAATTTATTTTATTCTGAACATAAGAAATAAAACAAACATTTTCATAACATAGTAGAATTTAAAAAAATGATTGTACATAAAACTGCAAATCTAATTCTCCCTTATTGCCACACCTTGGCATTTCTTTTTGCCTGCTGTCGTTTTTAGTTCCCATGAGCCGCCAAAGTCCAACTACTTCATGCAGAAGGGCAGGAGCCAAAGGAGGGGAGAGTGGGAAAGCTACATGCACATGAATATAATTATTATATGTGCAAAAAGATAAACACACTTAACTCACACCTCCAACATTAACCTTATCCTAATCCTAATTTTGTCTCAGTACTCTAAAACATGTTAGTTACTGTTATTTCCCCCTTTTACAGATGAGAAAACTGAGACTTGGAGAAATTGAGTAATTTTTCTTCCTATCGCAAGTAATTATAAGGGACAAGATTTCACTCTGGGTCCTTTGATCCCAAATCTAATCCTTTTTGTATACTACTACTGGATCAGGCACTGAACTTGGCACTGAAAATACAAAATTAAAAGGTTTCTTTAAACCTTTTAATATGTATAATTTAATATATGGCACTGAGAATACAAAATTAAAAGGTTTATTTATTCCCTTCATTCAAGGAATTTACATTGGAAAGGGGAAAAAAACATGCACATATTTAGAGATAAACTGAATATATACAAACTACAAAGTAGTACAGTCCTGAAGAGTGACCCAATCATTCCAGGAGAGCCTAGATTTAAATTTTTCCAGAGAATCCCCTAGTTGAGAGTTTCCAATCTAATGTGTTTGTCAATGACTTCTTTCGTGGGCCTCTCCCTAGAGCAAACTCTGGTTGGTTTGGATTAGACAAGACGTTCCAACACTATGCTACACAAATTGCCAGGGAAATTATATCCCTGTCATATTTGAACACTTTGAAATAGGAAAGAATTACTTTATAAGGTTCTCCCTCCCCTTCCCACACTCCTGCCACCCCTTCCTTTAAATGGTTGAAGTGAGCACAATGTTTTCAAGTAATTTCTTGCCACTAGATTTGGTGAAACTTAACTTCAAGTGTCTTTCCAGAGCTCTTCATAGAAAAGCAATTGTGTAATTAGCTATAAATTAGTAAAAATTATGCTAATTACTTCCAGGTGTGACATGTTTTATGCTTAAAAACAAGGAAGAGAAATAAAGGGGCTGTCACTACGACTCTAAGCAAAGATTAGTCTGGCCAGTTTGACAGTCTGATGTGCACATTTACTTATTATTATTTTTTAATTATGTAATTTTCTGAATAAGTACAAACAGACCTGAGAACAAAAGTACAACAGACAGAATCCAGATATTTCATGTATATATGCGTGTTTATATATTTATCATATTAATCAGAAGAAACCAAAGAAGGGTTTGTTTCCTATTTATCTTTTCAAACACAAAATGGGGAGGAGATGTGACAACTAGGGGAAGGGGAGGGAATGTGAGAGCTGGGGCAAAGGGAGGGTCATCTGTAGCTTAGGTGCTCAGAGAGCTCGGTTGGCTTTTTAGCAAGGTACATATGATCTATGATTTTGTTCGTGTGTAAGGACACATGGATGGCCCCTCCAACCAAGGCAGATGCAACCTGTCTTTGTCTTAGTAGCTAAATTCTAGGGAGTTGTCTGAATCCTACAGAGGTAGAATGATCTGCTCAGTGGTCTATTTTGTTAATTATTGTCTAGTTACAAGAAAAACTCACCCATTCTGCTGGGGGAAGTCTTCATGTGCTTAGGATAGACATCCTCAACTCACCGTTGGGTTTGAGGTCCTTCAGGTACCTTCCACCTGGTTAAGGACATCTGCTGACACAGATGTAGGGTCTGCTCATGGAAAGCTTCTTGGAGCCACAGGTGAGAGTAAGTGAAAGGTGAATCCCAAAGGTAGACTCCCCAAAGGGTTCAGCCGGCCCTTATATCAGAAGTGCTATTCTTCTTGGTAATTGTACAGGTAAGGGAAGGCACAAAATGTTTATTAAACATTTACTGTGGATCAGGCAGTGTGCTGAGAAGGCAGAGAAATTGCTGTTTAAAAAACCCAAGCAGGGGATGTTATTGAAAATCTGATTTTGAGACAGTACAGTAAATATGAGATGTAGGACAAGACAGTCTTGCCTTCGAAGAGCTTACTTTTTATTTGAGAAAGCTGCTAAAAGGGAGCAAAAAAGATAGTGTGTGTGTGTGTGTGTGTGTGTGTGTGTGTGTGTGTGTGTGTGGTGTGTGTGTGTGTTGTGAGGAGCAGTCAGCAGCAGAACCAGGAGGGGATGAAGGCCTGAAGCCCACCCACAAATATTGGTCCTTGGAGGAACTCACTAATAGGAGAAGGGGATGGATGTGGGGGGAAGGATGTTTCTGAGGCATGGTGGAAAGTCATCAAAATCAGCAGCAAAACCAGTAGGGACATGAATATATAATATGCATTCATTGTGTATTAACTGAATTATATTACATATATTATACATGTTATATTACATATAGTATATGTGTAAAGTATTATATAACCATCAATATAGGTTGTCACCTGCTTTGCAATTTATAGTCTTAAGATAAATTGCCTGAGAGCTTTGAGATGCTAAATTATTTGCCCAGGCTTAATCAGCAATATGTATCAGAGGAGGGATTTTAATTTAGGTCTTTCAGATCTCTCCCCTCTCTCCTTCCTCCCCTACCCATCCCTACCCACTAACAAACAGAAGTTAACCCATCAGGTTATCTGGGTGGTGCAGTGGACTGGGCTCTGGACCTTGAGTCAGAAAATCCTGTGTTCAAATGTGACTTCAGACATTAGCTGTGTGACCCTGGAAAAGCTATTTAACCTGTTTGCCAGGGTTGTGGTGAGGATCAAATGAGATAATATTTTTAAAGTGCTTAGCACGGTGCCTGGCATATATTAAAACAATATATAGTTTATATATTATTATATATGATATAATATGATAAAATTATAAAATATTATATAAAATTATATGATACTATTATTATTTCTATCTGCCATATTTCTTTGTGTCTTGTCTTTCTCTTCCCCTCTGCTCTCCTCTTCCTGTCTTCCCATCTCCTTCCTTTCCTCCCCTGCCCCTCAGAATTTAGAGACCATCTGGTCTAATCCTCTCATTTTACAGTTAACAGAACTGAGTCTCCCCCCCCCCCAAGATGCCAGGTGATTTTCCCAGGTTCACACAATAAATAGTAGAGTCAGCATCTGAACTCAGATGCTAAATCTGGGGCTTATTGTGCCTTGTCCACTGTATAAACTTAAGACTTATTTATTTATTTTATTTTTGGCTCTGGGAGATTCCTGAATGTTTTTTTCTTGAACGACTCACCCAGTTGTTAGAGGCGGATCCTGAACAAATGGTCTCTACTGGGCCCCAGGAGTACAAACGGGACAAATGAATGACCTTCTTTCCTCTGCTGCTTCAGACTGGGATCAAAGAGCATCTGGAAGTTGCCCAGATTAAAAAATCCTTGTCCTACATCTAGCACCCACTGTCCTGGTATTTCCTGGGGAGGTCTCAAAATCAGGTTTTCGGTATCATCCCCGGCTTGGGTTTTTTAACAGCTGTTTGTCCATTTGTTCCCTCATTTTATCCAGGCTTTTAGAAATTAAGATAGAAATTTCAAAGGAACTTGCCCTCTTGTTAGCTGAAGCTTCAGACTGGGGCAACACCAGGAAATCTTTTGTCTCATGGGAGAAACACTGGCTTTGGGAGTTTGGAACTGAAGAGGACTTTGGCCAGATTTCCAGATCAAAGACATTCTGTTCAGTCATTCAGTCTGACTCTTTGTGACATGGTGGACCATAGCATACCATTACTGTTCATGGAGTTTTCTTGGCAAAGATACTGTAGTGGTTTGCCATTTCTTTCTCCAATGGATTAAAACAAACAGAAATTAAGTGACTGACAGGGTCACACACACAGCTAGTGTCTGAGGCCATATTTGAACTCATATCCCGCAAACAATATTGTTCATCTCTTGACCCCAGATCTTTTCTTAGGTTAGCTTATATTCTTCTCTGGTCCTTCCCACTCAAATTCTGTTCATCATTCAAGGCCTTTTGGGTTAGACCTTTAAGGGATTGTAGATATTAGCTAGTCCAACCTTAGAGATTAGCTAGTCAGTCATTTTACAAAGGTAGAATAGAGGTGCAGGGAAGTGAGCTAACAGATAACAGAGGGAGATTTTGAGCCCAAGAATGGCTCCAAATAGTATTCCTGACACTACACCACCCAGATTCTTGGTCAGGTGAGAATTACAGGTAAATACAACAGAAAAATAGGCAGTAGATTTGAATGAACCAAGATTAGGAGGGAGCTGATGATAACACCTGAAGGAGCACTCAATCAAATGGTTTCTTGCCAATCATTCTGGAGATTCAAACTCCACTTTACTAGCTTTGTCTCATATTATTCTCCTCCATGTATTATATGATCTAGTCAGGACATTCTCCCTCCCTGTATTTTCTTGTTTCCAGGTCACAGTTTCCTATGACTGGAATGTCCTCCCTTTCATTTCTAGAATTCCTATCCAGATCTAACAATAACATCCCTATCAAAATGAAATGAAACATTTCCTAATACCCTATGTAGAATTTGTGGCCACCCAAATTTATCACTTTATAGGAAAGAAGGAAACAAACATTTATTAATCTCTTAACCCTCTACAAATATCTTATTTGATTGTCACAACAACTCTGGGACCTAAGTTATTGTTATTATCTCTGATTTACAATGAGGAAACAGAGCAGTCAGTTAAGTGAGATGCTCAGTCATAATAGTAATGACCACTCTCTACTCCACCCCCATCACATGGGAGTTTTTTCCATCTCTTTATAATTCATTGATATATTATTATTATTTGTGTATACTTTCCTTTCTGTCCTTCCTTTCCTAGTAGTCTGTAAATGACAAGTGGACAGGGACCTATTTTTCTAACTTTTCATCTCTCTAACAATTAATATGATTCTTTGTATGCATTAGGTACATAATAAAATATCATTGAATTAAATTGAAAGCAGAGAAGAACAAGTGGTGGTTGCATAAGGAGCCAAAGGTCAAAATATTGTCAGAGGGCAGCAGCAGGATATAAAGTTTGCAAGCTGCCTGAAATGCACTGGATTC
>NC_133618.1:131864126-131881626 GCF_048593235.1 Sminthopsis crassicaudata | reverse complement strand
CTCTCTCTCTCTCTCTCTCTCTCTCTCTCTCTCTTTCTCTCTCTGTGTATGTGTGTGTCTTTTTACTTGTTCATTTAAACCCATTAAATTTGATTTTGTTTTACTTTAAAAATAATAAGAGTTTATAGTTGGTAGTTGAGTAGTCTCTCAGCTTACAGATAGTCTCTGACAAGCATTTTGTTTTGTTTTCAGCTGATGGCACTGAGTCAGCTTTGGCCATCTTTATGTGCATCCATACCTGTGAGCCCTTTCACTTTTGTTTTCCTCTTGTCCAAACAGTCCTGAGGAAGTCTCACAACCCCAGATTAGCCTCCTCTCATTTGTGCTCTCCTGGGATCACTGTGCTTATTATCTCCCAAAGGGTTGTCTTCCAGGCTCTGATCAGTAAATCATTTATTTCTGGAGAATCTTCACTTAAAGCATGAACACATTGCAGTTGTATTGTTCCTGCCTCCAGTGACCTGGAGGGAATTGTCCAATAAAAGCAGTCCTTAATCAGTTCTAGATCAAGGACAGGGACTTTCTTGTGCCTTTGTGCCCTGTACTTGGCTCAGTTTCTGGCATGTAGAAAGTGCTTAATAAATGCTTATTGCTTGACCAAGGTTGCCTCAGGGTGATCCAATTGTGGTGACAGAACTGAGAAACACCAAAGCTGAAGAAAAGGGTTAGAGCAATATGCAGATCTTAAGCTGGGTCAAAATGGGATAAAACCTCAATTTCAAGACTAGATGGATCAAGAGATGCAAGAAACAGGGCAGAAAACTCAGAACTTGGTAATTGGGGGCTGTCAGAAATAGACTGAACTCATGCAGTCAGTCATTATGAAGATGGATTGTTGGGTGGCAAGGAACCCTTATCCAGACCTTCTGTTTGGTGGAGACTCGGGGTTCAAGGACAGTTGCCCATCTCTGCATCTTCAAGGAGACACATAGCTAGGATCTGGGAGTTGGACAAGGCTTCTGTCTGAAAGTAAATGGCGTGAATTTCCCTGCCTGCTCAAGTTACGGCAAGTCGATAAGTATTCAGCAGCTGCTACGTTCCCAGCCCTCCACTAAATCTTCTGTTGCCTCATTATGGCGTGGAGGTGACCCTGGGTTGTTAAAGGCTCTGCCAGCAGAATGCAAGCTCAGGCAGGTCCTAATCAATCTCAAAGGGCTTTGAGTTCAGCTCAGGACATGTGTCTATCATCTGAGGACCAGCCTCACTAAGTTCAGAGAGGCTTATGATATGAGACAGCCTCCAGCTCATGATTATTTTTGAGATCAGGATAACACACTAAACCATCTACTAGGGCATGGAGGGGGCTTCAATTTACATTGATCAAGGGTATATCCACACAGATAATATCATGTATTTTTGAAGAATTGAAGAGAACTCCAGCTGGTGAATCTTTATCAATCCTTTAAAAAAAAAAATATATATATATATATATATATAAATACATATATATATATATGTATGTATATATATGTATTTTTTTTTGCTGATGCAATTGGGGGTAAATGACTTGCCCAGGGTCACACAGCTAGGAAGTGTTAAGTGTCTGAAACGAGAATTTAAAGTCAGGTGCCCCTGATTTCAGGGATGGTGCTCTATTCACTGCACCACCTAGCTGCCCCCACCCTTTATATTTGATAGCTGAAGATGCCATCTGCAGTGAGGAAAAGTTCTTCTCCAGATCATTAGCAGAGACCCAATGACATATATGCAATCATGCATTCCTTACTCAGGGATGTTTAAGGTCTTATTGGGGATGGTAAGTCATATACAATACAATCAACAAAGAAATGAATATTAAACTTCATATAAGAATTGATACATATCACACTTCTGTAGCACATTCAGACTTATGGGTGGTACAAGTTATAAATGGCATTGATATTTAGAGCAAGGAGAGAGAAATGTGGTTGTAAAGCTCATAAAGGTCTATAGAGAGGAAACGAGTGAATAAAAAAACATTTATTAACTAAGCCTAAAGTCTCTGCTGATACAATCAAATAAAACAAAAACATTTTTAAAAAAAGTGCCTGTCCTCAAGGTGCTTACATTCTGATGGAAGAGGCAACACACATAGGGTAGTTGTCTCTGGGAACTGATAATTAGGTTTGGAAAGTTACGAGAATGGTGAGTGCAGACGTTGGGAAGAAGACTGATGGGTCTTGTGTAACAGCAATGGAATGTCAATAATTTGATTATGGCTCCAGAACAGAAGAGGGAAGTGGGGGTGGTGGATGGTATTCATCAAGGCAAAGCTGAGGAGAGGTTGCAGCCTGTCTAGAGGGAACGGGTCACACGAGGTGATCAGCTAAAAGGAGAGTGTGGGCTTAGAGCAGGGATCCTAAAGCTTAGTGTTGAGAGCTCCAGGGCTCTGTCTCTGGCTCTGTTGACAAGGTGGCTGTTTCAGAGATAGCCTTGAAAGATGAGTTGTCTTTGAAAAGATGGAGAAAAAAAATGATCATTAGAGCTGAGAGGACTGACTGATTTAGGAATCCTTTCAGAATAGAATTCTTTGCTCATCTTTCCAAACCCACCGAGTCCTCCGTCATTCTTGCTTGTCACTGGAATGGGATAGAGTCTATCTTGCTCTAACCATTTTGGGAAGAAGTCTTTGTTTACCTTGAAATCCACTCTGAAAAATGACTACATCTTCAGGAAGTCAAGACTACAATAATTTGTGCTCTCTGAGAGCATTAATTTAGGTATAATTGAGAGAACAAAGACATGGAATTAGAAAACTTGGTCTCTAGTCCTTGTTTTGCCACTGGATAAGCTATGTGACCTTGTAAGTGGCTTTACCTTTTGGGGCTCAGTTTATTCATCTGTAGAATAGAGACACTGGATGAGAACTCCAAGGTCTCTCCCAATCCAATAGTTTATGACGATGTCTGAACTATCCACTTGACTTTTATCATTTGCTGCCTTTGGCATGAGTATGCTTTGTATTCCCAGTCAGACTGCAGGTTCTTCTGGACCTTTTTGTCACCCTCACAGTGCTTTGCATACAGTAAGTGCTCAGTAAATATTACCATGGATTGATCCAAGAGATTTTTCAGGAATTTGAACATAATTTAATCTGCATTTGTTTGAAACAAATATTGGAAGAAATAGGATATAGTCAGGAGATCATTGGGCTTGAAGATACAACACTTAGATACAAGGTCCATTTATTCCTCTATCTTTCTATGTGACTTTGGGAAAGTCACTTGGAATCAGTTCAGATCTTACCTCAGATACTTCCTGGGCAAGTCATTTAATCTCTGCTTGCCTCGGTTTCCTCAACTGTAAAAGGGGGATAATAAGGACTCACATGTGCAAAATTGTTTGAGGCAGCCCTTTCTGTGGTGGCAGAGAACTCAAAATTGAGTAGATGCCATCACTTGAGGAATGACTGAATAAGTTACGGTAAATGAATGTAATAGAATATTATTATTATTTTTTTAAAGAAATTATGAGCAGGCTGATTTCAGAAAAAGCCTGGAAAGATTTACATGAACTGATGCTAAGTGAAAGGAGCAGAACCAAACCAATAATGTACACAGTAATAACAAGATTTTTTGATGATCAACTGTGATGGACTTGGCTCTTTTCAACAATTTAGGTGATTCAAGGCAATTCCAATAGATGTGTGATGGAAAATGCCATCCACATCCAGAGAGAAAACTATGAAGACTGAATGTGAATCAAAGCATTATATTTTCACATTTTTTGGTTGTTTGTTTTTGTTTTTTTTCCCTTTCTTATGTTTTTTCCCCTTTTGATCTGATTTTTTTTTTGTGTGTATGTGCAACATGATGAATATGGAAATATGTTTGGAAGAACTGCACTTATTTAACCTATATCAAATTGCTTGCTGCTTTGGGAAAGAGGGAAGTGAGAGGAAAGAGGGAGAAAAATATGGAACTCAAAGTTTTGCAAAGGTGAATGTTGTAAACTATCTTTGCATGTATTTAGAAAAATAAAACACTATTAAGGTGGGAATAATAATAGCAATCATCTCTAAAGGTTATTGTGAGTATCAAATGGGAGAAAAAATATAAAGTGCTTTGTAAATCTTAAAGTATTATATAAACGCTAGCTATTTTTATTATTACCTGTGCCAATTTTTTTTTGTTGTTTAATCATTTTTCCATAATATCTGACTCTTTATGCCTCTATTTAGGGTTTTTTTTTTGTCAGAGAAATTGAAGTGGTTAAGCCATTTCCTTCTCTAGTTCATTTAACAGAAAATAGGGATAGGTGACTAGGCTTGGAGTCAGGAAGAGTCATCTTCATGAATTCAAATGACTCTTCCTGACTCCAAGCCTAGTGTTCTATCTACTGTTCCACCTATCTGTCCAATTTTTTTGGTCACATCTTACCCTTTTGTAAAATAAGACTTCTAAAACTTACTAGCTGTATGTTCCTGGGCAAGTCACTTAATTATCCTATCCTCAGTTTCCTCATTTGGAAAAGGAAATAATACTTAAACTCTCTTCCTCAAATGGTTGTTATGAAGTGAATGCTTTGTTAAAGGTAAAGAAGGCTCCTATTAGTATGAGCTGCTATCTTGTTGAATGTTATAAGGGATGGCAATGACCTGGAGAGGACCCACAACCACAGCCTCACCCATCACCTGACCCAAGAATGAGGAAAGACTTTTTAAAAATCTTTTTTTGTGGCTATGATCTTTGTTTTAGCTTAATAAACCAGCCAATGGGTACCCTGAAGGGGAAATTAATTCCTTTTGAGGTGGGAAGACTTTGGCTGGAAATAGGGTGTAGGTAAATGACTCATTTGAAGAATTATTGAAAGCTTTTGATTGAAGTCTTCAATTCCCAAGAGCTAGAAAGGCAGCAGCACATTTATTCAAGACCTTTGCCAACTCCCCAGAGAGCCTGCAGCTATATGATCCCATCCCCTGTGATTTCATTCTTTAGGTTAAACAGTTTCCATTGGACAATTTGCTAATTGATTCAGAGGACTCCATTTACCTGGCATTAGAATGAATCTTAGGCAATTGTGCCCAGGGTACAGTTTACATGGTACATGATGTCTGTGTTTTGGGTATGAATCTCTCAGATGCCAGGTAACTAGCTCTTAGGGAAAATAAAGAAAGATAGAGGGATTGTGAATATTTGACTAGGGAGGTGTTGGAGTTTAGTGGGAAGAACCTGGATTTGGAGCCTCTATTTTCTTGTCTATAAAATGGGAGTAAGAATATCTGTGCAATTTATTTCACTCTGTGGATGAAAGCAGATAATGTTTGTAAAGTGCTTAGTTAGCCTTAAAACACTAAGTAAATGTCAGCTTAATACTCTATACATCTTTTTCTTTCTTAATGTTGAAGATAGGTTGGCTTGTTTGAGATACGGCACAGAGAAACCTTTCTATAGCCCTAGCAAGGCCATTTGGGAAATTTGTGTAAAAGATCATTTATAACACTAAAAAAATTACAAGGAAGTAAAAGGATCATTCCTATTTCCTTGAAGAACCTCAGAAGGAGCTAGGTGGGTCAGTGGATAGAATGATAGCCTGGAATCAGGAATTCAAATTGGGCCTCTGACACTTTCTAGCTCTGTTACCCTGACTGGACAAGACACTTAATCTCTAAATGTCTTAGTTTCCTCAACTACAAAATGGAGATTAATATAATTGTGCTCATCTTCTAGGTTTGTTGCGAGGATCAGAAGAGATATTTGTAAAGCACTTAGCACAGCACATGAGTACACAATAGACACTTATGAAATGCTTCTTTTTATTTTCTTCCTTTCCTCATGATATAATCTGATCCAGTGAGACAAACTCTATTACTGGTAGTACAAACTTGGCGGGGGGGAACTGAGTCATAAAGCTATCTTTTTATGATCTTTTTTTGCCATCATGCCTTACTTTGCTTTTCTGTAGACTTCAAGAGTTGGCTTAGATCATCAGGTCTCAGATTTTTATCTCAGGATCCTTTTATACTCTTAAAAATGGAAAATTTTTCCCATTTACCACTTCCCCCCCAAAGAGCTTTTGTTTATGTGGATTATATTTGCCAATATATCATGTTATAGATTTAAACACTTAATATTAATATAAAACTAGTTTTAACTTCTTGGACCCCTTGAAAAGATCTTGGGGTCCCTGAACTGCACTCTGAAAGCCACTGGACTGGATGATCTTTTAGATATTTCAGCTCTAAAAATCAGTGTTTCCACAGGTCACGAATGGGAGAGCCTTTTGATTTGTGCATAAATTGGGTTTCTGAGCTTGTGTCTGTCTCATCAGCCTGTAACTTGATTCATAACATAGTGATACCATTTTAGTTCTCTTTGAAAATGAAGAACATCAACCAACCAACCAACGTTTCTCTGTTTCTTGTGATACAGACAGAATTGGGGTCTGATAGCAACTAGATTATAAATTCCTTTTAGAGTTGCTATGGCTGAAAAAATTATCACCTTGCCACTATCCTGGTGATGATTGTTTCCTAGTCTGGTTGGTTCACAGATAATTTGTTGTTGTTTAATCGTTTCAAAATAATGAATAAATATCTGAGAGAGATTCTGAAGTGAGGTCTAGTGGGGCAGCTAGGTGGTACGGTAAATAGAGTAGAGTGCTAGGCTTGGAATCAGGAAGACTCATCTTCATGAGTTCAAATCTGGCCTCAGACACTTACTAGCTGAGTGATCCTGGGCAAGTCCCTTAACCCTTTTTATCTCAGTTCCTCAGCTGTTAGCTAGAGAAAGAGAAATACATGGCTAAATCATTTCATTATCTCTGCCAAGAAAGTCCTAAATGGGGTCATAAAGAATCACAGCTGAAAAATGACTGAACAACATGTCACTGAGGTGTTTACCAGAATACAAACTACCCACATGAAAGGAAAATAAAAAGGGGAGTCATGCTTTTTTTTTCTTTTCTCATGGCTAGGATTTTAAAATAAGAAAGAAAAGGAGGAAAAAAGACAGAGAGGAAAACAGAGGGAGATAGAATGAGGAAGGATGAGGGAGAGGGAAGAAGGGTGGGAGTGGGAAAAATGCCCTAAGAAATCCTTTTTAGTAATTGCCTTTGGGACTCAGATTATGTCTGTGGGTAATTTATACCAGGAGGGGCCATTTTGATCTGGAATGGAATTTTGGCCTCTCTGGAGGTTATATTTTGAGCTTCTCCAGACTGGGACTTTTGCTGGTGGAATGCCAGCTGAATTTCTCTCCCCGTGACTTTGGGTTTGCTTCTTGGTTGAAGGCTCACCGCCCACAATTTCTGTCTTTTATCTCTCTATTTTTGGAAGGGGCCTTGGTCCTTTCTCTCTTTGTCCCTTCTTTCCTTCTCTCCCCCACCCAGCTGGAATTGCAATGCTCCATCTAAAAAATTTAATGGGAAAATTAAACTTTGTCAGGTGGTGAATGAAAAAAGACTACAAAAGTGAAAAGCCCATTGAGAATGTAAGACTATGCAGGATTGGCTCATGGAGGTGTCTAGCAGAAGCAAACCTGAGGCTGGAAATCAGAGGCCCCAGGCTTCTATCTGAGCTGTCAAATTCCTCCCTTTGTCCCATTCCCTCTTTTCTGCTTCAGTCTTTGTTCTTTCTCAATCTATCCCCACATTCTTGGCAGACTAATCCCCTTTTCCCCAATTATTTGGTCATCCTACTACCATAATTCAAGAATTCCTCAATGGTTTCCTTGTTCAGTTATGTCCAACTCTTAATGACCCACAGACTACAGTACACCAGGCCCATCTATCCTCCACTATTCCTCACAGTCCAAGTTCATGTTCGCCATTTCCATAACACTACCTATCTATTTCATCTTCTGCCATCCCTTTTCTTTTTGCCTTTAGTTTTTCCCAACATCAGGGTCTTTTCCAGTGAGTCACATCTTTTCATTGCATACCAAAGTATTGACCTTCCAGTGAACAGCCTGAATTAATTTCCTTAAGTATTGATTGATTGATTGGATATCTTTGCTATCCAAGCCTATGGCTTATGAAATAATTTCAAACTCCTGTTGTTGAAGGACCTCCATTTAATATTGGTGCCATTTAATATTATCCAATATTTTTCATTACCTTGGACCCTTTACTTCAAATGTACTGGATTATTTGCTGTCTCTTGAATGTATCTTGTGTCCTCTGCCCTGTTTCCCTTTGCTCCTGTTGCTTCCTGAAACTAGAATGACCTTCTCCTCCCACTGCCTGTTGCAATCCACTCTATCCCCAAAGCTTAAGCTCAGATGCCAATCCCTCCAGAAGCCTTTCCTGATCCTATCCTGAACTTCTGGCAGCTAGATAGTACATAAGATAAAATGATGGACTTGTAGTCAGGAAGATCTCAATTTGCATCCTTTCTCTGACAGTTATTCACTCTGTGTGACCCTGAGCCAGTCCCTTGATGTGCCTTGGCTTAAGCTTCCTTATCTGTAAAATGGAGATAATAATTCTATCTCATAGAATTGTGATGAAGATCAGATAAATTAATACATGTTAAAAAAAAAACTTTACCAAATTTGAATTGTTCTATATAGGAGTGCTATTATTATTATAATTCCCTGGATCCTTCTCCTCCACTCACAAACTTATAGGGCCCCCCCTTTTTGGGTACCTTTTTATGTACTTATTGTCTATTATAATTATATTTATTTTAGTCTTATTCTTATAATAGACTATAAGTTCCATAAGGTCAGGAAGTGATAGTTTAATTTTGTTTTGTTTCTTGTAGCCATCACAGTGTTTGGCACTTAATAGATTTTAAATGTATTTTTATTATATTTTATAAAATAATAATACCTTGTCCATACTTTATCATGGGGGAGTAGGCAGGTTATGAGATTTGTGACACTATAGATGAGCTGTTAGAAAACAAATTATAGTAGGAAGGAAACAGGTATTTATTAAATACCTATAATGTCCCAGGATCTGTACTAACCATTTTACAAATATGATCTCATTTGATTCTCATGACAACTCTGGAGAGAGTTGCTATTATTATTTTTATTTTATACTTGAAGAAATTGAGGTAGGCCAAAGGGAAATGACTTGTTCAAGGCCATACAGCTAATACACATTTAAGACAGGATCCAAACCATCTAAAAATCAAAACATTATTTGTAATCCAAAGTTTTGTTATTATATCCATGTTTTTCATGTATGAGGAATAAAAATGTAGCCTAAAATAGATCACATTTATATGGGGCTTTAAAATATATTTTAATAGTTAGCATTTATATAAGTGCATTTAAAAAGTACTTTACAAATAGTATCTCATTTGATTCTCACAACAACTTTGAGAAGTGGGTGCTATTATTATTCCCATTTTACAGATGAGGAGATTAAGGCTGAGAGAGGTAACAAATACAAGTATTATTTTCTCCATTTTATAAATGGGGAAATGGAGGCTTGGAGTAAAATGACTTGATCAAATTACAGCTACTAAGGAGCAGAAGTAGGATTCTGACTCTAGATTTAATACTTTTTGCATTATACCCCAAAGCTCCTCTTCTTATATTTGGAATGTTCCACACAGACAGGTGCCTTCTTTCTGAATCTATCTGATTTGTTTACAGTGGTCTCAGTGGGTATTCATTCAATTCTGAAGCAGGTCTGACTCACCTAGTGATGGCTTGCAGCCCACAGAGTCTGTCCTTCCTCTAGTAGGGAAACATCCAGAGAGGAAGGTCCACATCTGGACAGCAGTTGTTTTTCTCTGCAAACAATGCTCCATCTGTTGAACCTCTTGGGTAAGCCAACCCAGATCCCTCTCTTGACATAGCCTGAATATGACTTCAAGGGAAGGGGGAAGGGAAAGGCAAAAGGAAGAGAAAAACCAGGCTCAAACTTTGCTTGGGAGAACCTCTGCAGGAGACAAGTTGGTCTTAAGGGACCAGGTGGCGAATTCCTTTTTATCAAACAGAGGATGGCCGAGGTTATCCCTGGGAGTGGAATGGGAGGCTCTGGTCTCAGAGGTTCTTGTGTGAGAAATCCCCATGTCATGAAGTGTAGAGTATTGTCTGAATGATTTTCTCACTTCTACAGCCCATCTATTGTGTTCTATAGTATAGCGACTATCAGTAAAGTCTATCAGGATGGGGCAAAATCTTGAGATTTTGAGATACTTTGATTCTGTGGATTTTGTCTTTAAGCAATAGTTTGGAAGAGATCAGGAGTTTCCTTCTCTAGTTCTCTTTCTTTTGCTATTAAAGTTATGTTTTTGCATTCTTGCCACATGACTGAACCACCTCTTCTGCTCATATGTGACTTCATTCATTCACCACTGACAAAATTTCTCTTGTAAAGAGAAGAGAAAATAAGTCCTTGAAGGGCAGGGACTATTTCACTTGTATCCCCAGTTCTTAGCATAATGCATGATATATAGATACATAATAAATGCTTTTTGATTGATTGATTCTTTACCTGATGCTAGATATTTATCTTATCATCTTTTTTTCATATAGTTACATAAAGTTATATATGAAGTATGTGTACAAGAAATCATGAATATGTATTATATATGTGTATGTATATAGTTGCATGTAGATACACATGTATATTCAATTCAAAAAGTGTTTATAAAGCACCTACTATGTGCAAGGCACTAGTGACACAAAGACAAAAATGAAACGTCCTTGTTCTCTACCAGCTAATCTAGTACAGAAGGGATGCTACATGTACACACATGTATAGAAATACAAAAATACATACAAAGTAAGAACAACATCTATTTGTCAGAATGCTGACAAACAGAAGAGGATTATTAAAATTCTGAAGGAAGTGGTTCTTGAGCTGATCTTTAAAGGCATTCCAAGAAGTGGAAGAGCCTTTGCTTCTATCCCCAACTCCTTGCACTGTGCCTGACAATTAGTAGGCTCTAAATATAAAATGCCTGCTAAATAAATGAGGAGGGGGAAGGGAGAGTATTCCAGGCAAAAGGAGTTGTCAAACATTAGGAGTTGCATTTTAGCCTAGAGGTAACGTGGAGTAATTGTGCATCCTTGAGCAGGAGAGAGATGGAGTCATTCCTGCATTTTCAGAATATCAGTTTGGCAGCTGTGTCCTGGTTAAATTGGAGAAAGTTGATGCTGGAAGCGAGGAGACCAACTGGAAAAATATTGCATTAGTCTGAATGAGAGGTAATGATGGACAAAATTAGGAAGGAGGCTGTGTGAATGGAGAGAAGGGGAAAGACATTGGAGAAATGTAATTAGTAAGATGGGTTGGCTGATTGGATATAAGGGTTGAGGAAGAGCAAAATGTCAATATGACTGCTCAGGTTTTGAACTTGGATCACTGAAAGGATGTTGGTGGCTTTGATAGAAATTGGAAAGTTAGGTAAAAAGGTAAGGAGGGACAAAGAAATCAGAACAAAATCATCTGTTGATTTAAATTTTGTGCCTTGAATGTGGGTGTTAATTCAGCAAAGAGATGTTTGCGTCCAAGTTTTAGAGGTGATTTTTTATTTTTATTTTAGTGGACCTTTTGGGTGGAAACTCCTTCCATTAATGCATATTGAAGAGTGTTTGACTTCTTATCTTGGGTAAATCTTGTTCCTGCATCAATACTTTTAAGGATCCACAATCTCATTAACATGAGTATTCCCTCCATGGAAAGAGAATGTGATCTTTGCACTTGGACACAATAGTTGATCCTGTGGTGACCAATCTTCTCCAGCATACTTATCTAGACTGTCCCTCGGACACCAGAACCACAAACTCAATCCATCCATATGCAAAACTTTTTCAACCAGATAGGAACTATCAGATGTGTACTCCATTGGATAACCCTTGAAGGTCTAGCAGTGGTCCTCAAACTTTTTAAATAGGGGGCCAGTTCACTATCCCTCAGACTTTTGAAGGGCCGGACTATAGTAAAAACAAAAGCTCACACTCTGTCTCCTCCCCTCAGCCCATTTGCCATAACCCAGTGGGCCGCATAAACGTCCTCAGCAGGCGCATCTGGCCGGCAGGCCATAGTTTGAGAACCCCTGGTAGAGTCTATTTAAGTCAACAAGAATTTATTAAGCATCGACTATGTGCCAACCTCTGTGCTTAAATGTTGGCTATACAAAGAAAGGGGGGGAAATGGTCCATGCTTTCAAAGAGCTCACCATCTAATAGGGAAGATAACATTTAAATATCTAGGAACATATAAAATATATTCAGGATAAGTTAGAGATAATCTCAAGGTTTGGGAGGGTTAGGATTAAGCATTTGGAAGGCTACTGAAGGAGTTAGAGCTTTAACTGGGCTTTGAAAGAGGCTAGAAGCCAAGAGATGGAGATAAGGAGAAAGAATATTCCAGAAGTGGGGAGAGACAGTGAAAATGCTCAAGATTGGGGGTTTTATTGGAGGTCTAAGAAAGAGACCCATGTCACTGAACTGGAGAGTATTGGGGTTTTGCGATAGGGGATAGGAATAAGAAGACTGAAAAGGTAGGAAGGAGCTGGGTTATGAAAGGCTTAAATTTTTAGAGGATTTTATATTTGATACTTGAGGTAATGGGGAGCTATTGAAGTTTATTGAAAGGGGTGGGGGAGAGGATGACATTGCTAGACCTGGACTAGAGAAAGATCAGTTTGACAGTTTAGTGGATTATGAACTAGACTGAGGGAGGGAGAGAGGCCAACAAACACACTATAGTAATAGTATAGTCAGAATTTGTACCAGGATGGTTGTAGGGTCAGAGGAGAGGCATTCAGGTATGAAAGATTTGAAAAATTGAATTAGTCCCTTCTTACCACAAAAAGAGACTCAAAGAACTATTTCCACTCTTATGAAAGAGTGTTCCAAATCACTACTGATCAGAGAAATGCAAATTAAGACAACTCTGAGATGTCACTACACACCTGTCAGATTGGCTAAGATGACAGGAACAAATAATGGTGAATGTTGGAGGGGATGTGGGAAAACTGGGACACTGATACATTGTTGGTGGAGTTGTGAAAGAATCCAGCCATTCTGGAGAGAAATTTGGATTTATGCCCAAAAAGTTATCAAACTGTGCATACCCTTTGATCCAGCATTGCTGTTATTGGGCTTATATCCCAAAGAAATACTAGGAGGGGAAAGGGACCTGTATGTGCCAAAATGTTTGTGGCAGCTCTTTTTGTTGTAGCTAGAAACTGGAAGATGAATGGATGTCCCATCAATTGGAGAATGGTTGGGTAAATTATGGTATATGAAGGTTATGGAATATTATTGCTCGGTAAGAAATGACCAGCAGGAGGAATACAGAGAGGCTTAGAGAGACTTACATCAACTGATGCTGAGTGAAATGAATAGAACCAGAAGATCGCTGTACACTTCAACAACAATACTGTATGAGGATGTATTCTGATGGAAGTGGAAATCTTCAACATAAAGAAGATCCAACTCACTTCCAGTTGATCAATGATGGACAGAAACAGCTACACCCAGAGAAGGAACACTGGGAAATGAATGTAAATTGTTAGCACTAATATCTGTCTGCCCAGGTTACTTATACCTTCGGAAGCTAATAATTAATGTGCAACAAGAAAATGGTATTTACACACATATATTGTATCTAGGTTATATTGTAACACATGTAAAATGTATGGGATTGCCTGTCATTCAGGGGAGGAAGTGGAGGGAGGGAGGGGATAATTAGGAAAAATGAATAATAAAAAAAAAAGAGACTCAAAGAAGATTACACTTACTGATTCTTATTTATATTTTCTCCCAAGTTCTCCATAAAGCATTAATCCAACCTACTGTAGAACTTCCTCTAGATTTTAGTGTTTTTCTTCTTTTGGTGGAGTAGGGTAGGAAGTCATCAGGGATACCAAGGGGATGTGTTAAGTAGAGTTCAGACTGTTTCCTGCTTTGCTTTCTTGCTACATAACTGAACCACCTCTTCTGCTCATATGTGACTTTATTCATTCACCATTGACAAAATTTGTCTTGTAAAGAGAAGAAAAAATAAGTCCTTGAAGGGCAGGGACTATTTCACTTGTATCCCCAGTGCTTAGCATAATGCATGATATATAGATACATAATAAATGCTTGTTGATTCTTTACCTGATGCTAGATATTTATCTTCTTATCTTCCTTTTTTCTTTTTAAAAATATTTTCTTTTTTTCTTAATTACACGTAAAAACATTTTTAACATTTATTTTTTAGAATTTTGAGTTTCAAATTCTCTCCCTCCTTCCTCTCTCCACTCTCTGAGAAAGCTCTTCTTGTGATTTCCTCTGTCCCTTCTTTCCTCTCTGTTTTTCCTTTCCGTTTGTTCAAATCTCTTCTTTATCTCTTGTCATTCTTTTTGACCTATTGAGTGACAGTGATTGTCTTCTTATGCTCTAAGGAGACAGTGGGAAAAGCAACACTGGACAAGGAAACAGGTTCTGACTGTCAGTAACTAGCTCTATGACTACGGACAAAGGGCACTTCTTGATACTCCTTGTGTGTTGTTGAGCAGTCATTTGCTCTCTCTGGGAATCAATTATTCCTCATCTGTAAAATGGAGCTGAAGATACTTATCCTACCCCTGTTATAGGGCAGTTGTGAGGCTCATGCTGTTATCATGATCAAGAAAGTAGGACTGCAGCTATTGCCAAGATCTCTGACAAGTGCATCAGCCTTTGTCCCACTGTTATATTGCTTTAAGCTTCAAGCAAAAACAGAGAGAACCTGAACTTCAGGGCTGTTGGTTAGCACGTCCATTTTACTGTAGGGGTTGCATTGTACATCATGAAAGGAGGGAGAAGGAGAGTCAGCTGAAATCTTTTTGTGATAGAACAGAATGGCCCTGGGGATTCTGGCTACCTTAAGTGTCTTTCTTTTTGTATTACCCTGTTCCCAGGAAAAGTCCTTGCATTTGTCAAGTTTTCTTGGACATAAAATATAGCAAAAACTGATATCTCAATGTTGTCAACTCAATAAGTATTGATTAAGCACCTTTTGTGTGCCAGGCACTGTGCTAAGTTCTGGGGAGACAAAGAAAGATAATAGCCTTCCTGCTTTCAAGGAATATAGGGTATAATGGGGGAGATTACATGCAAAGAATTATCAGGAAAAACTCTTGTCCCCCCTTGCCCTCTCCCCCAACCCATGTTCCTCCCCTTCACCATGGATAGATAGCCAGAGAATAAGTTTAGAATCATGTTATAGAAACTAAGAGATAGGAGATACACACGTGTGTATATATACATATATGTGTGCATATGTATACATACACATACACACACACAACTAGATGGTCCAGTGAATAGAGTATTGATCTTGAGTTCAAATCTGGCCTCAGATACTTACTAGTTGTGTGACCTTCTGCAGATCACTTAATTTTGCTTGCCTCAGTTTCTTTATCTATAAAATATGCTAGAAAAGAAAATGTCAAACCACTGCAGTATCTTTGCCAAGAAAAACCCAAATGGGGTCACAAAGAGTTGGATGTGACTGAAATGATTGAACGACAACAATGTGAATACACATATATGTATATATGTGTATATATACGTGTTTATATGTGTGTATGCATTTGTGTGTGTGTATATATATGTATGTATGTATGTATACATGAAGTTAGAGATAAGGGGGGATCAACAAAGACTTCTTTAGAGGGTAGAACTCTAACTGGGAATTGGAGGAAGCCTGGAAAGCCAGGAGATGGAGATCTGGAGGCAGAGAGATCAGCTGGTAGGCTACTTCAGTAGTCAAGGTATGAGGTAATAGGACATGCAGCAGAATGGTGGCAGTCTCAGAGGAGGTAAGAATGTATGTATCAGAATTAATAAATCAACAGGATTGGCTCTGGGAGGAGAATGAGAGAGTGAGTACTTAAAGATATCACCTATGTGGTAAGCCTGTGTGAGGATGATGGTGGCTTTCACAGTAATAGTGTAGGGTTTTTGTTTTTGTTTGTTTTTGAAGAAAGATAGTGAGTTCAGTTTTGGACATAATGATTTTTTAAATGTCTGGCATCCAATTCAGGATGTGCAATAGGCATTTGGAAACATAAGTCTGGAGGCTAGGAGAAAGGTTAGAGCTGGCTAGGTACATCTGGGAATCACCAGCATAGAGGTATTGAATACATGAGAGATGATGAGATCCCAAGTGAATATTTTGTAGAGAGAAGAGGAGAGGACCCAGAATAGAGTCATGGGGAGATCCCTGATCAGTAAGCATGACCTGGATGAGGATCTAGCAAAGGGACTGAGCAGGAGTGATCCTCAGGTAGCAGGAGAGCAAGAACAGAATCACGTTATGGAAGCCAGGAGAGAAGAGAGTTTGAAAGAGAAGAGGATGATTAACTGTCAAAGGCTGCAGAGGGGCCAAGAAGGATGAGGACTGAAAAAAGACCATTCAATTTGGCAGCTAAGAGATCACTGATCACTGGAAAGCAGTTTTGGTTGAATGATGAGAGAGACCACTACAAAGATTTGAAGAGGAAAGGGAGTTGAGGCTTTGATTGTAGACGGCCTTGTCAAGTAGTTTACCCAAGAAAAGGAGGAGGGAAGTGGGACAATAGCTAGCAGGGACAGATGGATCAAGGGAGCAGTTTTTGAGCATGGAGCTACCTGAACATATTTATATGCAGCAGGGCAGCAGTCAGTAGACAAGGGGGCATTTGAAGGTAGGTGAGAGAGTGAGCATGATAGAGGAAGCAATCCTTCTGCATAAAGAGATGGGATGAAATGGAATTCATTGGTATAGCACAGGGGCTAGAAGAAGGGCTTCATGTAAAACTGAAGTGAAGAGGACAGAGTGAGATGAGGGAGAAGGCTAGGATTCCATAGTGCCTTTAAAAAGATGCACACGGTGCAGATTAATAGGATACACACCCCTAACCTTAATACCAATTACCCTTTGGGCTCCTTCCTTCTGGACTCAGTGCCTTTCCCAGGCTGAGAAAGCCTTGAATGATATGGTGAGTTGGCCGTGGAAGGGATTCTAGCGCCCAGCCTTTGGGCGCTGCTGGTAGGTGATGGCGCCTGGCACCCGTTCTCCTTTCTATCCCCGAGGGGCGCAGAACACCAGCCCTTGGGCTCTCCTTGGGCTGTGGGAATTATTCTCATCTGAGTTGCGCTTGGGGTGTGTGACAGGTTCAGAAAACAGAGCTCTCGGAAAGCAGACGGCGGGGGTGGGAGGGAGGGGGGAGCCGGGAGGAGAGTTCTGTCTGGCGGCTGTGACAGCCTGCTACCTGCCTTGTTATTTACCGGAGCTGCCGCCTCTCCCCTCCCTTCCTTGTTATTTACTCCTCCTCCTCTCCTTCCTTCCTCCCTTCCCCCTTCTCCCCACGAGCACAGCTCCACAGCCTCCCTGACAGGCTGCCTGTTAATTGGGAAGGCTCAGAGCGGAATCACAGAAGAGCTTTGCTCCCGCTTCTCTTGCTAAGAAACTACCGGTCGCCAAATGTGTGATGCTGCTCACACCCTTAATAAGATAGGTTTTTCTGGAGAGCTGGGCTTTGTCATGGGCCTTGTTTTAGGAATCGACAAGGAGAAAAGGGGCCTGGAAATCGTTCTGCTATTTGGATTTTTTTTTTTAAATTCCTTTAAAAATTATAAAAGGAGAGGAGACTAGG
>NC_133618.1:131799126-131859126 GCF_048593235.1 Sminthopsis crassicaudata | reverse complement strand
TATATATTTATTTTGCTTGTCCCTGGAAGGCAAAAGGAGGACGATTTCAGCTCAATATGATGAAAACCTTCCTAAAATATTGAGTTATCTCATTAAAAAATTGGGCTACTTTGGAATTTTTGGATTTTTGGATTTTTTTCAACCAATCTTTCTGACTGTTTTCCAGAGATGTTACAGAGAGAATTCCTGATCAGGTACAGGCAAGAGCTATAACTAGCCCAGAAAGAACCAGGAAGCATTTATTATGTGCTAGACTCTGTGCTCCAGGATTTGAAAATGGGGAGGGGAGGGGATGGTTGTTATCCATGAATCTCCCAAGAAGTTCCTATGATAGCTTCATTAACAAATAGATGTATTAGAAAATTCTCTATTCCATCTGCACCCCTCACCTCTACCCCAACTGTTTTTGCCCTAGGGGAAATAGTTTCAGTTATGGCTCTGGAGGACAAAGTGACATCTGGACTCTCTTCCAAATCCAAACTTACAGTCTAGAGCATGGAGCTCATTTTCTCACTCCATTGAAGGAGGTTTTAATGCAAGTTGATGAAGCCATCTTAGACTAGGAGTGCTCTGCAAACTTTAAACAAGCCAATGTGGCCTTGTGGTATGGCCACTGGAATGGGCTTCCTGTAATTCCCCTCCTGGCCTTGTCCTGACCTTGGAACCCAAGTTTCCAGACTATATATCCAACACTATTTCTATTATTCTATACACTTAATGCATCTTATTTATTCTGTCTTCTTTTGAATTCCCCATGCTTTTTCCCTGAAAATTCTTCTATTTTCTTCCCCCTCTTTCTTTAGAGTTACAGAATATATGTTTTCATCTCCTTTTGCTTTCTTCCTTCAGCATCTCTTCCTCAATAAAAAGAGTGATGAAAGGACATGTAATAATGGGGATGAGGAAGCATGAAAAAGTAGAAATTGGAAGGTCCATAGAGGAATTCTGGAAATGAAAGGTTAAGTCTCAGTGCATGATATAAGGAAAGGTGCTAAGAAATCCAAGGAAAGAAACCCTGGACCTAAATCCCATCTCTGTCATCAAATAATTGTGTAATCTAGTCTTCAGTTTCCTTATCTGCAAAATGATAATAATAATAATACTTGTTCTCTTGACCTCACAGGGTCATTGTGAGAATCAATGGAAATAATAAATGTAAAGCCCTTTGTAAATTGTAGATCACTACATAAATGTCAGCTCTTATTATTGTGAGCTAACCCAGTTTTTCCCAACCACTGGGTTATGAAGGGTGGAACAGTCTGTAGTACTGAACTTTGATATTTTTTCAGTCCATAGGATGATTTGGGTTGGGAAACTCTGGCCCATTCTGTTCCTCTAACTCCATTTGAATATTTGTCTTTCTTGTTTTTAAAGGTGTCTTTGAAAAGAATTATGAATTAGATTAGACACAGCATGTCTGGAATCAGAGAGGAAAGGGACCTTACATGAAGAAGCAGCTTCAGCTTTTCCCTACAACTAGCTGGTTGTATGATAGAGCCAGGGCTAGAACCAGGCTCTCCCACCTCCCAGTATTCTTTGCCTTATAATACATTGCCTCATTCCACAATTCATGAATAATCTGTACCCTGTGGTAAATTAATTTTCTTTACATCTTATATAAACTGCCCTTTTCAGTACCAGGGTTTGATTAATGGTGAGATGGGCCAGACCCCAGATGTTAGACAGACTTGCTTGGGAGGCATAGAAAATCTGGGAAGGTGCCAGCAATGGAGTTGGGGGTGGTTTGGAGAATGTCTTTACAGTCAGGTGGAACATGAGGGCCCTCTGTAGGTGGAGATCCAGGCAAGAAGGCAATTTTCAGTGGCATGGGGCCATGATACCTTGTAGGGGTAACATAGTCCATAGGAACTGGAGTTCATTAGTAATAAGATTTCCTAGGAATACTGGCAAGAATTAAAAATAGGGCCCTAGTTCTTTAGGAAACTTGGCAGTTCTTGAAGTACAGAGAAGGTTTAGAATAAAAGGGAGATCCAGTATTCACATCCACTTAATTCAGTGTACAAGGAACTGTAGTTTTGCTGGCATTGATAACTCCCATCCTCCACCAAAGAAAATTACCTCTCCTCTGTACCTTAGTAGAAAGTCTTCAAGAGTTAATGGGGTTGAAAAATTCATCACCAAATAAGTCTCTGTTAGGCAGAATAATAAGGTTAGAAAACCATAAATTCTGAAATCAGAGGTTTTGAATTCAAATTCATCCTTTGACATTTATTATATGTGTGACCTTGGGCACATGCCTTAAGGTGACTGAGATAGAAGGTCTCTGAAGTAACTCTAGCTTTGCTGGGCCAGTCCTCGAACTAGTGACATTTAGTCCATGGCTGAGAATATTCTTTACCCTTTTTCAGTTTGTTAGGCTTGTGCTTATACTGGTGTAGCATTGCAGAATTCAGGGATAACAATATCCACAAGTATCAGAAGAGGTTTTTGGTGAATTTAACTTCCTTTCACCAAATGGAACATAAAGATAAGAAATAACATAGTCTCTGCCTTTAAGGAGTTTACAATCTAGTAGGATAGATGTGATGTATATACAAATAAATATAATATAAGGAAGAGCGGTAATGTTGGAGACAAAGGATATGTCCAGGAGAAGTGAGCTAGAAATATTTGAGGAAGGAGAAAACACTTTCATTTGGGAAGAGATCAGAGAAAATTTCATGGAAGAGATAGTACCCAATCTGGACTCCGAATGAAGAGAAGAATTTCAATGAGTAGAGATATGGAGGAAATGCTTTCTAGTAATGGAGCCATGGAGTTGAGGTTGGTCCTTGATTTGCATGAATATATGTACGAAGGTGGGAGACAGTAGTATGATATCAGATAAGAAAATCAGTAATTAAATTTGGCTGTACTATAGAAGCCATGAAAATTAGTAATAAGTTTGGAAAGGTAGGCTTATAAGTAGTTAGCCTGGACATTGTAGACATCATTGAATTAACCAATTGGAAGCATGGAGGTAGGAGTGAACAAAGCAATTGGGCAATCAAAGGATTCCTTTTAGGTGAGATAAAAAGTATTTAAATTTACTGAAAAGATTGGATCATGCTTTGTGGGCTTTGGAATATTATTATTCTATAAGAAATGATCAGCAGGATGATTTCAGAAAAGCCATGAACTAATGCTAAGTGAAATGAGGAGAATCAAGAGAACATTGTACACAGCAACTGTAAGACTTTGTGAGAAACTCACAAATCCAGTTCAGAGTCTAGCACTCCAATGGCAAGCTGGAAGAGAGAAAGTCTAGCCAAACCCCTGGGGAAAAATCCCTTGGGAAGGGGGAAGGAGAGGGAAAAAGAGAGAACATCCTTTTTCTTCTTTATCTACCCTCTTCGGCTAGAAAAAGAAATTGCAATTTTATTTATTTTATTTTATTTTTAATAAAAGCTTTTTTATTTACAAAGCATATGCATGGGTAATTTTTTCAATGTTGACCCTTACATAACCTTTTGTTCTAAATTTTCCCCTCCTCCCTACCCTCTCTTCTAGCTGGCAGGGAGTCCCAATACATGTTAAATATGTTGAAATAGATGTTAGTTAGATCCAATATATGTATACATATTTATATAGTCATCTTGTTGCACAAGAAAAATCAGATCAAGAAGGAAGAAAAAGAAAAACTGAGAAAAAAATGCAAGCAAATAACAACAGAGAGTGAGAATATTATGTTGTGTTCCACACTCTGTTCCATGGTTCTCTCTCTGGGTGTAGATGGCTCTCTTCGTCACTGCACAAGTGGAACTGGTTTGAATCATCTCAATGTTGAAGAGAGCCACGTCCATCAGACTTGATCGTCATATAGTTTTGTTGTTGCTGTGTATAATGATTTCCTGGTTCTACTCATTTCACTCAGCATCAGTTCATGTAAGTCTCTCCAGGCCTCTCTGTATTCATCTTGCTGATTGTTTCTTACAGAACAATAATATTCCATGATATTCATATACCACAATTTATTCAGCCATTCTCCAATTGATGGACATCCATTCAATTTCCAGTTTCTGGCCACTACAAAGAGGGCTGCCACAAACATTTTGGCACATACAGATCCCTTTCCCTTATTTAGGATCTCTTTGGGATACAAGCCCAGTAGTAGCACTGCTGGATCAAAGGGTATGCACAGTTTGATAACTTTTTGAGCATAGTTCCAAATTGCTCTCCAGAATGATTGGATCTGTTCAGAACTCCACCAACAATGTATCAGTGTCCCATTTTCCCCACATCTCCTCCAACATTTATCATTATCTTTTCTTGTCATCTTAGCCAATCTGACAGGTGTGTAGTGGTATCTCAGAGTTGTCTTAATTTGCATTTCTCTGATCAATAATGATTTGGAGCACCTTTTCATGTGGCTACAAATAGTTTCAATTTCTTCATCTGAAAATTGTCTGTTCATATCCTTTGACCATTTATAAATTGGAGAATGGTTTGAACTATTATAAATTTGAGTCAATTCTCTGTATATTTTAGAAATGAGGCTTTTATCAGATCCTTTGGATGTAAAAATGTTTTCCCCATTTATTGCTTCCCCTCTAATCTTGTCTGCATTAGTTTCGTTTATACAAAAAATTAACTTAATATAATAAAAATTATCTATTTTATGATCAATAATGATCTCTAGTTCTTCTTTGGTCACAAATTCCTTCCTCCTCCACAAATCTAAGAGGTAAACAATCCTATGTTCTTCTAATTTGTTTATAATATCATTCTTTATGTCTGGATCATGAACCCATTTCAACCTTATTTTGGTATATGGTGTTAGGTGTGGGTTTATGCCTACTTTCTGCCATACTAGTTTTTAATTTTCCCTAGCAAGAACTTGAAATTTTAAAAAGATATAGATCTAGATTCCTCACCAAACACCTGGTAATATGCAAATAAATGACATCCATGTCTACACCGGAAACTGTCACCTTAATAGAGCTAAGGAAATACTACATTCATTGAGGAAATATAGCTTTAACATTCAGTGTTCTTGGATAGGCCGAGCGAATATAATAAAGATGACAATACTCCCCAAACTAATCTATTTATTTAGTGCTATACCAATCAGACTCCCAAGAAACTATTTTAATGACCTAGGAAAAATAACAACAAAATTCATATGGAAGAATAAAAGGTCGAGAATTGCAAGGGAACTAATGAAAAAAAAGTCAGAGGAAGGTGGTCTAAGTGTACCTGATTTAAAGCTATATTATAAAGCAACAGTCACCAAAACCATTTGGTACTGGCTAAGAAATAGACTAGTTGATCAGTGGAATAGGTTAGGTGCACAGGGCAAGATAGTGAATAAAAATAGCAAGCTAATCTTTGACAAACCCAAAGATCCCAAATTTTGGGATAAGAATTCATTATTTGACAAAAACTGCTGGGAAAACTGGAAATTAGTATGGCAGAAACTAGGCATGGACCCACATTTAACACCACATACTAAGATACGATCAAAATGGGTCCAAGATTTAGGCATAAAGAATGAAATCATAAATAAATTGGAGGAACATGGGATGGTTTACCTCTCAGACTTGCGGAGGAGGAAGGAGTTTGTGTCCAAGGGAGAACTAGAGACCATTATTGATCACAAAATAGAACATTTTGATTACACCAAATTAAAAAGTTTCTGCACAAACAAAACTAATGCAAACAAGATTAGAAGGGAAGTAACAAATTGGGAAAACATTTTTACAGTTAAAGGTTCTGATAAAGGCCTCATCTCCAAAATATACAGAGAATTGACTTTAATTTATAAGAAATCAAGCCATTCTCCAATTGATAAATGGTCAAAGGATATGAACAGACAATTTTCAGGTGATGAAATTAAAACTATTTCCACTCATATGAAAGAGTGTTCCAAATCACTATTGATCAGAGAAATGCAAATTAAGACAACTCTGAGATACCACTACACACCTGTCAGATTGGCTAAGATGACAGGAACAAATAACGATGAATGTTGGAGGGGGTGTGGGAAAACTGGGACACTGATGCATTGTTGGTGGAGTTGTGAAAGAATCCAACCATTCTGGAGAGCAATCTGGAATTATGCCCAAAAAGTTATCAAAATGTGCATACCCTTTGACCCAGCCATACTACTACTGGGCTTATACCCCAAGGAACTACTAAAGAAGGGAAAGGGACCTGTATGTGCCAAAATGTTTGTGGCAGCCCTTTTCATAGTGGCTAGAAGCTGGAAGATGAATGGATGTCCATCAATTGGAGAATGGTTGGGTAAACTATGGTATATGAATGTTATGGAATATTATTGTTCTATAAGAAATGACCAACAGGAGAAATACAGAGAGGCTTGGAGAGACTTACATCAACTGATCCTGAGTGAAACGAGCAGAACCAGAAGATCATTATACACTTCAACAATGATACTGTATGAGGATGTATGCTGATGGAAGTGGATTTCTTCAACATAGAGAAGAGCTAATCCAATTCCAATTGATTAATGATGGACAGAACCAGCTACATCCAGAAAAGGAACACTGGGAAATGAATGTAAACTGTTATTTTTACCTTCTGAATCCAATTCTTCCTGTGCAATAAAAAATTCGGTTCTACACACATATATTGTATCTAGAATATACTGTAATATATTTAACATATATAAGACTGCTTGCCATCTGGGGGAGGGGGTTGGGGGAGGAAGGGAAAAAATCTGAATAGAAGTAAGTGTAAGGGATAATGTTGTAAAAAATTACCCATGCATATGTACTGTCAAAAAAAGGTTATAATTATAAAATTTAAAAAAAAAAAAAAAGAGGAAATATAGCTTTAGAATTCCATGACAAGCTCACTAGGAAGCTACCACCACACCTCATGAGGACCCTGTGAAGGAGGGCAAAAGATTTTCAGTAGTTGTAAATTACCCCCTTTGTCACATCATATTTTTTAAGATTGAGCCCATTCCCCCCTGAATTTTATATGTACTGACAGGAGAGAGTGTCATAGGCTATTGGATAGGTATCTAATACCAACCCTTCTTAATATACCTCAGTAAATACTTTTCACCTCCATAAGTAAATTAAGCATAGCTAACTAATTGATATTAAATAATAATTCTATTAAATGGAGGAAATATTCTGATGGGGGCTTATTAACTATTTGTTGTTTTTCAGTCATTTCTGATTCTTCTGTGAGCCCATCTGGGATTTTCTTGGCAAAGATACTAGAATAATTTGCCATTTCCTTCTCCAGCTCATTTTACAAATGAGAAAACTGAGGCAAAGTATTTTGCCCAGGATCACATAGCTACTAAGTATCTGTGGCTAGATCTGAATTCAGGAAGATGAGTCTTTTTGACTCTAGGCCTGGCATTCTACCCATCTTGCCACCTAGTTGTCTTTATTAGCTATGGTACTATAGAAATCATCTCTTAGCCACCCCCTCTCCCAGTATCTCAGGGCCACTTAACACCCTGACAGGACAAGTAGTTAGCCAGGTTCTGGGGATCCAGGCTGACAGTATGACTTGAGTTGGGAGAGTATAGTCAGAGTATAGATTGCCTCTGAATGTTAAACTAGGAGTTTTTCCCCTTCCTAACAGGATAAAGGTTTTTAAGACATGAAATAATATGCTTGAACATGAACATTAGAGAGATTATTTCAGAAGCTTTCTGAAGGATGGAGTAGTGGAGAGTAAGAACGAAGACAAGAATGCTAGTTAGAAAAAATTTTTTTTTGTTTCAAAGTAATAGTTTAAAGGTGATTTAATTTTCTGGTTAGGAAGATTTTTTTATAGTAGCTTTTTATTTTCAAAATACAGGCAAAAATAGTTTTCAATATTCAACCTTGCAAAACTTTGTGTTCCAAATTTTTTTCCTTCCTTCTTCTCCTCTAGGTAGCAAGTAATCCAACCTAGGTTAAACATGTACAATTCTTCTATACATATTTCCAGAATTATCAAGTTGCACAAGAAAAATTAGATAAAAAGGAAAACATGAGAAAAAACAAACAAACAAAAAAAAAAAAAAAACCAAGCAAACAACAACAAAAAAGGTGAAAATATCATCTTGTGTTCCACATTCAGTTCCCATAGTCTTTTTCTGGATGCAGATGGTTCTCTTAATGACAACTCTATTGGAATAGTCCTGAATCATCTTGCTGTTGAAAAGAGCCATGTCCATCAGAACTGATTATCATATAATCTTCTTGTTGCTGTATACAATGTTCTCTTGGTTCTACTCACTTCACTTAGCATCAGTTCATGTAAATCTCTCTGACATCTGAAATCACCCTGCTGATCATTTCTTATAGAACAATAATATTCCATTACATTCATATATCACAGCTTATTTAGCTATTCCCAATTGTTGGGCATCCACTCAGTTTCCAGCTCCTTGCCACTACAAAAAGGGCTGCTATAAAATTTTTACACATGTGGGTGCTTTCCTCTTTTTTATGATCTCTTTGGGATATAAGCCCAGTAAAGACACTGCTGGATCAAAGGATATTCAGTTTGATAGATCTTTGGGCATAGTATCAAATTGCTCTCCAGAATGGTTGGATAAGTTCACAACTCCACCAACAATGTGTTAGTGTCCCAGTTTTTTCACATCCCCTCCAATAATTACCATTATCTTTTAGGAAGCTATTGTAAAAGATGAAGAAAGACTGAAACAGAATTGCAATAGGGATATAAATTTCCCACTTGTGGGATTTGTGACCATAGATCAGGCAAGAACCCAGTTGCTAGAAATGGAATTATAGAGTCAGAATGCAGCCTAAGATTAAGGTTTACTTGATACAAGAGATAACTCCTATTGGCCTTGGTATTGTTTTCTGCCCAGAGCTATGGAGTGATCCCAGAAATTGAAGCAAGATGAAGCTTGTAGATAGAACTTAATCAGGAATTAATAGGATGTATAGAGAAAGACATGTTGATTTACTGTTTCTCTAAGGATCCCCCCTGGAAGGGCATAAAAGAGTCAGAAATGGAGAGTACCCCTTCACTATCAGAGCTGACATGAATCTTTATTTTTGATATTTAGAATGCTAGACTCAGAAAATATGGGACAGCTGAGTTTGAATGTAAATTTTAAAATTATAGTAACTATGGTGAATCACTTCTCTGTGAGCCTCAATTATCCTTGCTGTAAAATGATGATTATAATACTCTATTTCCCTCAAAGAGTTACTGTAAAGGAAGTTCTTTGTAAGTCTTCAAGCACTCTGCAATGTAAGCTATTTTATAAAGTCATCATGTGCTCTAGCATGAGGGGAAGGGAAGGTCGAGGGACATAGTTTGATCATGACACTGTTTTGACTGTGGTCTATTTCCTTTTATCCAGAGGTTCCCAATAATTCTTAAGAATAAGAGACTTGGACAAGTTTGAGAATGTTATAGATGATGGCATCTTTTGCCTTTGCCATTATTTCTTTATAGCCTTCACTGGCAAAGCCCATGGCCATAGACTTCAAGAACTCAGGGTCATTTCCATTCTGTGATGTGGTCTCAGAAGATTATTGTGGAGGTCAAATCCTTTCACTAAATGCTTATTAATGTTCTATTCAGGGCCAGGAGCCCTTTCATCTTTTTGTTTAGAAATTCTATTTTCTTATACATCTTTCTTCTGACTCATTGGTTGAAACAAAAAAAGGGAAATGTTACTTAAAGAGAGAGGTTCTAGAAAGTGGGGGAAATTGGGCTTGGAGGAATAGATACTTGTCATGGAGTCAGAAGCCATATTGACTAAGCTTTCCTATTAATCTGGAATGTAACCTTTGTAAGTCTTTTCTCTTGAGATTTCATTTTCTATACCTAGAAAATGAAAGACTGAGACCAGATCAGAAGTTTGTTACACTATTTGTGTGTGTGTCATGTTAGATTGACAATCTGCTGAAGTCTTTGGAACTCTTCTTAGAATAATGTCTTTAAATGCATAAAATAAAACACATAGGATTACAAAGGAAACATGTTGAAATGTAGTTAAAACATTAAAAGTTCAAAAATCTTGAATTAAAATTCCCCTGAAATTTATCTGTGGACCAGCTTTAGAACACTTCAGTGAAATGAGATCTAAGTTTCTATCCTGCTCTTTCTAAGAAATCTTAGGAAGGATAAATGAATTTCTGTGCACTAAAATGTGAAATCTGGCTGAAGGTCCAAATACAAAATGCAAGACAGTTTCTGCCTTCAATGCACTTATAGTCTAATGGTATTGCAGAAGACAACACATGTTTGGGAATAGCAGCCAGAAGAAAAGTGTTGTGGATAGAAAAGACATAGGGATATTGAGTAAAATCATGGTACAAAATGATTGACAGGTGCTTCCCTGAAATGGTAGTTTGATTATAGTTCTCTGAGCTAGATAGAAAGCTGGGGAGGATGTTGCTATTCTTATATCTTCTCTTCCCAGTTCTCTCTCTCCTCCCTCCAAGCCCATCACATTTTTTCTCCATCCAGGAATGCGTTGATAAAATATTTAATAAGTGAATTTTCAATATTTTTAAAGCTTAAATTGCATCATTGTCAGTGGAATTGTGAAATAATCCAACCATTCTGGAAAACCATTTGGAATTATGTTCAAGGGACTATAAAACTGCATATCCTTTGATTTATCAGTGTCACTACTGGGTCTGTAATCTAAAGAGATCGTAAAAGAGGGAAAAGGACCCACATATGCAAAAATTTTTGTAGCAACCTTTTCTGTAGTGGCAAAAAACTAAAAACTGAGTGGATGCCCGTCTGTTGGGGAATGCTGATTAAATTATAGTATATGAATGTAATGGAATTTCTGTTTTTCTATATTGTTCTATAAGAAACGATGATGAGGCTGATTTCAGAAAAGCCTGGAAAGATATAACATGAATTGGTACTAAGTAAAATGAGCAAAACCAAGAGAACATTGTACATAGTAACAAGAAGATTATGAGATAATCAACTGTGATGGACTTGGCTCTTCTCAATAATGCGATGATTTCAAGGCAATTCCAACAGACTTGTGATGGAAAGTTCTATTCACATCCAGAGAGAGAATTATAGAAACGAAATGTAGATGAAAGCATAGTATTTTTCATCTTTTTACTCATTTCTTTGCTTCTTTTTTTTTTTTTTTTTTCTTTCTCATTTTTTCCCTTTTGGTCTGATTTTTCTTGCACACAACATGACAAATATGGAAATATGTTTAAGAGGATTGCACATGTTTAACCTATATCAGATTGCTTGCTGCCTGGGGGGGAGGGGTGAGATGAGGGAGGCAGAACACAAAGTCTTAAAAAAATAAGTTTTGAAAGCTATCTTTACATGTATTTGGAAAATTAAAATGCTATTGAAACAAAAAGTTTAATCTACATCATTAACATATTTCCCATCACTTTCTTAAATCTAGACAATCAACAAAACAATAAATCAACTATGATTTGTTCAATATTTGCTGATTTTTGAGGTGTAAATGTTTACCCTAAAAATTTAACATTCTCTTCTTGTAATTCTATTCCAGGGAATCAGGCTGTTTTTCAGCTTTATTTCTAGTACTTTCTGGTCTCAGGCTTTCATCATTTTCTCCTGGGGAAATGAGTCTGTGTGGTCAGATATCCACTCTATCTCCCATAGGAACAGTCTGAGACCAAGCAAGATGAGGTAGATTTTCACCTTGTCCACATATCTTTTTAGAATAACACTTTCCATTTATCTTGAGGAAGTCTAGGCTCATTCTTAATTAGGATGGTATGATAGGAACAATAATGAAATTTACATAGTGCTTTAAAACTTTCAAAGCATTTTTACATACATTAACAATGTGATCTTCATGATAGCTACTATATCTATTATCATTCCCATTATGCAGATGAATGACTCAGAGATTAAGGACTTCCCTATCTATGACCATTCTGTTTACTATGCCTTACTTCCTTTTAACAGTTCAAAAGGATCTTAGAAATCTGACCCTTTCATCTTATAAAGAGGAAACTGAGACTTAGAGGAAGGAAGGGCCTTTGTCTGAGGTCATAGTCAGGGGAAGCAGATCTGGGATTCAATTCCATGTCCCCTGACTCAAAATCTAATTCTCTTGTCCCTAAACCATATATTGTATCAGCATTAATGGCGCCTGAAGCCTTTTGCAATAGCAACCATTGATGGGGTAGAAGAAGAAACTGATAAAGAAAATTTAGGGATTGTTAGTGTCACCTACATGAGTAAGTAGAGAGTTCTGGGTTGAGACCATAAATACAGGCCAGTTGATAACCTCTAAATTCAGGGATTTAACTCATAGATCCTTTTTTCTTCATTGGAAATTTGTTGATCTATATAAGTGGTGAAGAACTTACAAGTAAAAGTCATACTGAAATATGACTTTTTTTCTGGTATTTCTAATGGAAGAAATTCAACTTTATTTCCCAAGAATGCCCATTTGGGTAACAGCTAATTAGCAGCTTCCTTCTTTCTAACCTCTATATATTGATTTTTGTGGAGTCTTCTCATCTTAAATACTTCCTTATATTAGGACACAGGGAATATGGTCCCATCATCATTATTATTATCAACATCAGCGTCTATATTGCAATATTTATGTTGCACTCTGTTAGCTCTCAAAATGCTTTAGTCATAGTATCTACTTTGCTTATATAATATCATAGAGGAAGGGGAGGAGTCACAAATTAGGACAGTTATTGAATCCGATACTCTCTTTATTCCCCGGGCATCCGGATATACACACATTTCTCTTTGCCCCTCTGAAAAGAGGCCATGTTCCATTTCTGGATCATAGAACTTGAGTTATATGCAATTTCAAAGGTTACCCACACCAATCTGTACCTAGAAAACAGTTCCCTCTATAAAATCCCTAAGAGATCACATTTGCTTTTCCAGACTCTTTCAGTATTGAGTTTCTAGCTAGTTTTGAAGGGAGACTATTCCTTTTACAAAAAAGTCTAATTGTTGAGACCTATTTCTTATACCCTGCTGAAATAGCTTCAAGTGACATTTTTTTTGTTGTTGCTCAGTTGGTTCAGTTGTTTTATATGGTAGGTGCTATGCCTATTATCACACCCATTATACAGATGAGGAAATTGAGGTTCACAAAGATTAAGGAACTTGCCTTTCCTTTTACAAAAAAATCTAATTCTTGAAGATGATTTCCTTATATCCTGCTGAAATGGCTCCAACTGACTTATGCATGGTTTTGTTGTTCAGGTATATCTAAGTCATTGTGACCCTGTGTGGGGATTTTTAGGCAAAGACACTGAAGTGGTTTGCCATTTCTGTCTCCAGCTCATTTTACAAATGTGGAAACTGAGGCAAAGAGACTTGCCCAGAGTCACATATTTAGTATATATTTGAGGTTGTATTTTAACTCATGTCTTCTTGACTCCTGGCCAGGCACTTAGAGGCTAAGTCTAACAAAGCTAATTCTTTTTCCTTATGATAATTCCTTAGGTGATGCAGAAGATAGTCAGGTGAGCATGGAATCAGGAAGATCTCAGGTCAAATTTCAACCTCAGATACTTATTAGCTGTGTAATTCTGGGTTACTCTCTCTCTTGCTTCAATTTCCTCATCTTTAAAATGGGAATAATCATAGTACCTTTACTCCCAGTATTATTGTGAGGATCAAATAAGGTAGTATTTGCAAAGTACTTTGCAAATCTTAGGGGCAGCTAAGTAGCACAATGGATCAAGTGCCAGGCCTAGAATCAGGAAGACTCGAATTCAAATCCAGCTTCAGACACTCACTAGCTGTGTGACCTTAGTCAAGTCACTTACCCTCTTTGCCTCAGTTTCCTCATGTGTAAAACGACCTGAAGAAGGAAATGGCAAACCACTTCAGTGTTTCTGCCAAGAAAAATCCATAATGGAGTTGTGAAGAGTCAGACATGACTGAAAAATGGCTGAATGACAGCAACACTGCACATCTTAGAAGTATAAAAAAATGTTTGCAATTGTGATAACCTTTCAAAAACTGAAAGACATTATTATGTAATCTTCATCTTTCCAGTTACCTTTCTCTGAAAACTTTCCAGTTTGTCAATGCCCTTCCTAACTGTGGTCCCAGTATGGGATAAATTGCTTTACATGTGGTCAGAATAGGGAAAAGTATAGTGGAACTTTCACATCCCACTCCCCTCAACCCTCCCTTCTGCATTCTAATAATGTATCTTGACATTATAGTAGCTTTTATTTTTGGCTGCCATAACCCAGAGTTGATGAATATAGAGCTTAAAGTCCATTAAAACCCCCAAGTTATTTTTTCCCCATAAGACCTTATTTCTGGTTGTTCCTTCCTCCATCTTATACTTTTCCTCTTCTGTTATAGTTAATGGACACACAGCCTTTTCAGCTATCCAGTGGACATAGCTTTGTAGAGAGTATGTGTGTGTTTGTGTGTATGTATGTGCGTGTGTGTGTGTGTGTGTGTGTGTGTGTGTGTGTATTTGTGTATGTTAAGGCACTGCAGAGCTGGCCTTCTAAAGCTTGGGAAGATTGTAGCTGAATCTCCATAGCAAATGGTCCCTGACTTTACCTCAAACCATTTTCCCTTGGTCCTTGGTTTGTGGTGTCTGACTTATAGTGACTAAAGGGATAGTAGGGCTGGGGGTAGGGTGAGGTAGAGAAATTGTCCCTGTACATTGTAGGGAGTGACTTTTTTTTTTCCCTTCCAGAACATAGCTCTAGGCCAGCTGTCCTAGTGAGAATTTATGGTTTGTTTTCTCTCTCTGCTTTTGGGGAGAGGAGTCTAGAGTCCAGCACTTGGACAGATGCATCTGAAAAATAAATCTTGCTCTAAATTATATTTTTCCTTAAACATATTAAGCAATATGTTAGACATTAGTGATTAATATTAGCTGACCTTTATGCAGTATTTTAGCATTTACAAATTGCTTTATATACATTACCTCATTTGACTCCAACAACAACCCTGTATAATAGGTGCTTAGGATGTTACTATTTAAATTTGACTTATGGGAAACTGAGGCTGAGAGGCTAAGTAACTGGTCTGAAGTCAAACAACTAAGAACTATCAGAGACAGAATGTGAATTGTTTCTAGGTCAATCCTAGTCTTAGTCTATTATATTTTCCATCATACCTACTACATTGATGGGTTAATATTTTCTTTGTAGCAATAAAAAGACCAGACACAGAATTTGGGATTTGGGTTCTAGTCCTAAAAGTATCACTAATTACCTACATGTGTGAGTTTTCTGTTTGGGTTTCTTCTCATTTAGTTTCAGTTGAATAAAGACAAGTTGCAATTTCCCCTCATCAGTAAAATGTAGTGGAGGTAACTTTGGACTAGATGATTCCAAAGGTTCTTTCTTTTTGTCAATTCCTATCTGTGATCCTTTATATTTGAGGAATTAGTACCAAAAAAGCATTGAAAATTTGGGAAGCGAGAGATCCATGCAAAAGTGAGAGTGGAGCAGCCAGGTCTCTAGTTGAGGTAGGAATCCAGAAAGAGTAGCAGAAGAAGGGTAGATGTCACAATGGTTAGAATATAGGAGTGCTCCAAATTCTAGCATTCTCAAAACTTCTTTCTTAATGTGGTGGCCCAGGACATACTTCTGTTCACAACTAACTGTGTGACTTTGGTGAAGTCACTGAAGCCCCTGGGCCTAATTCTCTTATCTATGCAATAAAGGGGTTAGATAAGATAATGCTAGTTCTTTTTCATAAAGAGTTCCAAGCTTCCCTGCTAACTCTCCATTTCCTATTAGCTGTTCTGAAGGCCTTAGGGATCCTAGTGGGCACCCTCTAAAAACTCTATCCTCCTTTTAACATCCCTTTTGTTTGTTGTCTTCCTCCATTGGGTAGTCAACTCCTGGAGAGAAGGAATATATTTGTTTTCTCATTTGTATTCCTAATGTTTAGCCCAGAAGTTGGTGCATAGTAAGTCTGTAATAAATGTTCATTGAATTGAATTGACTTGAAGTGGTGGAGGTGGTAGTTTAAAATACATCTGATCCAGGAGCATCTTATAGGAAGTGAATGAAGCTTAATAGGGTATATAACAATAGTTAAATTTAACAATAAAGCTGAATTGGGAATGCTCCTAAGATTCAGAGGGCCTTACTCACAGTAGTGTATGAAGGCTCCCTGATAAGAGGGCAGTGATGGACACTTCTGACTTCTCTACTGCTCATAGAATATATCCATTATCTATATGACATTATATCTAAATGGATGTTTAAATAATATCCATTATCTAAAATGACTTTCATTTTAGTCATTTCTGTCAACTTAAGTAGTTCCAGATACAGTTCTCTAATTTTTCAGTGCTTGGTGATACTAAATAATCCTTTGCATATAATCCTATATCTTTACATCCTGCTTTATACTTTTCAAAATATATTCTCTTATATTATTTTGTTCTATACCTAGTCAGTCTTATAAAGTAGGCAGGGTAGAGAGTATTGTTCCAATTTTATAAATATGGAACCTGAGGCTAAGAGGTATTGGTACAATTAGTCTTTGTGTAAGGGAGGGAGTTCTCTCCATCTAAGTTACTGAAGGCCCACAAAAATCTAAGGGAGAGAATTTCCTTCTCCCTCAGTTGACATAATCAGGAGAACTCAGAATGTTATTCAGGTATAAAGGAGGCATGATAGATATTTTCTGCAATCTACAACAATATAGGAATAAGTTCCTTAATCAAAACAAGAGAATTATGGGACCTTGGCCATTAGATGAAAATCACTGGTGTCATACAGAAAATATTTTATGACTGACTGAGAGAAAGTCAATGACTAAAGTCAGCTATTAGCCAATAGAAAGTCCCCTTGTGTCTATATTCATGGTGTCCCAAAAGTCTTAGTGAGTTTTAGGTGCCTGAGGCTTTAAGAAATTACATACAGAGACCCAGACCCAGACACACACATAAGAATGCTCAACCATTGAATGATTTCTATATAAACAAAGTAAATCATTCAAAGTTGAAAAGTTTGGCTCAGAAGCTCTTTGTGGAGGAGTGGGGTTCAGACAGGACTTTCTTTTCCTTCTCATCCCCTGCCCCTCCACTTCCCCTTGGCCATGTCTATGGAGGAATGGAGACAGCAACCGATGTGAACCCCGCCCCCCAGCAGAGAGGAATGTCCGTGCACTCAAAAAAAGATCTGTGGAATTGTGAAATGATCCAACCATTCTGGAGAGTGATCTGGAACTATGCCCAAAGGGCTATAAAACTGTGCATACCCTTTGATCCAGTAGTGCCATTACTAGATCTGTATCTCAAGGAAATCATAAAGGAGGAAAAAGGACTCACATGTGCAAAAATTTTTGTAACAGCTCTTTTTGTGGTAACAAAGAATTGGAAAAGGAGTGAATGCCCATCAATTGGGGAATGGCTGAATAAATTGTGGTATATGGAGATAATGGAATATTATTGTTCTATAAAAAAAATGATGAATAAACTAATTTTAGAAAGACCTGGAAAGATTTGCATGAGCTGATACTGAGTGAAACAAGCAGAACCAGGAAGGCATTATACACAATAACAGCAAGAAGGTGCAGTGATCAACTATGAAAGACTTGGTTCTTCTTAGTAGTTCAGTGAACCAAAGTAATCCCAATAGACATTGGACACAAAATGCCATCTGCATCCAGAAAAAAGAACTAAGGAGACTGAATGCAAAACAACAGATTCTATGGTTTTTTTTTTCTGTTTTTTTTTTTTTAAATCTCTCCCATGGTTTTTCTCTTTTGCTCTGACTTTTCTCTCCCAACATGATTCAAAAAGCAACGTGTATTAAAAATAAATAAATTTACCTGGGGAAAAAATCTGTTCAGTGGAGTGACCTATCTAGTAGGCATCCTGAATCCAAGTGGTATTGTGTTAGGACTATAGGAAGAAAGAAATGATTTCCAAGCCTTGAGGTACCTTGAGTTGTGAATTCTTTTTCCTCCATGTATAATCTCCATTCCTAGAATTCAGAGGCTCTGCTATGGATTCTTTATGCCTCACTTCCCTTCTTAAAGTATAAATCCACTCTCCCCATGGACACTGTGTATTTGTGGCTGAATGAACTATAGACATTTTTTTTCCTCTGTTAGATGGCATGATGGATTAAATGCCAGAACCAGGAAGATGCAATACACACACACTACACATACACATACACACCTATGTATATACATTACTTTGCAAACCTTAAAGTACTTTATTGTTGTTCTTTATCCTTTATTCTGAAAGACACCCATGACATCAGGGAGGTGGTGCCATGACATACAAATGTTCACTACTATTATTATTTTGAGCAATGTTTTGTATCATATACACCAAAAGTATTTGCATTTAGTAGGTGCTTCATTAATGGTGATGAGGACTAGAGTCCAAGTTTCCTTATTCCTTTTTTAAAAATAGCTTTTTATTTTTCCAGATACATGCAAAGATAGTTTTTAGTGAAAATCAGTAGATAAAAGAGTTTGGAAACTCTGACCATATTGCTGTAAGAGGAAATAAATAACCTCAATTACAATCTCTGTGAACCCCTTAGAAGCATAGGTCCACAAATTGTGTAAGTTCTGCAAAGGATCTTAGAATGCAATATAGAGCAAAGCGAGATCTGGGAATCTAGTACGTAGAGTAATGGAGTTGGAAGGTGCTTAAAATCTAGTACTTATATACCCTATAACTCTTCACTTAGACTTCTGGGTTAACACTGGCTTGATCCAGTCTTGGGAAAATCACAACTCTGACTCATTATGCCTCTAGCTCCTCAAAATATAACTAATGTCTATCTAAGTCTATCTAAGATGTTCAAGATATTTCCCAGATTGCAATACAAACACTCAAGGTAACAATGCATTTATTGAATCTGGGACAGCTTTTATTCTACCTTGAAGAAAACACAAACGTTTCGTACGTGCCTATAAACAATACAGAAAACTCATAAAGAACTCACTATATTTCATAAACAGTTGATACAACCCCCCCCCCCTTCCCCTTCTACTGAGTCTTACTTCTCTCCAGGATCCTTAAGTCCTCCAAACCCATCTTACTGTCCTGTGCATTAAACTCCCTTTTGGGGAACATCAAACCTGAGATTGTTATTGGTGAATTCCCATGACTTTGCCAGTTCCCTATACACACTAATAATGCTACCCTATGGACTGGATTTCCTCAAAAGAGAAATGCTCTTGTGACTTCTGGAAAGCTAATTTCCTGCCCACCAGACACACAGAACTTAACTCATTGTACTAACAATGCTTAGTTAACTTTTAGGCAGATTGCCCAGGGAGAGTCAGAGGCAGGTAGCCCCATGTGTAAGAAGGGTCTGCCTGCTGTTAGTTTCCTGGGACCTAACATAGGAATGCCCTTTTGTATTTGCCCCAATGTTTTGACCACACAGGAGACATGTGGGAGGGTGAATGGGAGGGAGAAATGGCTTGTGCATTGGGGCAGATGAAAATATAGCCATTTTTTTTGCCAGGTTCCTACTGATAATATCTGCAGTTCACCCTACTATTCATTAGGATTGAAGTGACCTTGGGAATCCCACAGAACTCTAATGCTTGTGGATAACAAATGGGCAATACAGAATTAAGGGAGGAGTTAGAAAGGACAAGGGAGTCAACACATTTAAGAGATATTTATTTAGCAGCTACTGTGTTTCAAGTACTGTTCTTAGCATTGGGGAGATACAAAATTTAAATAATATACTGTATCTGTCTTTATAGAGTTTATAATCTATTATTGGGATAAGGTAAACCATAATACTCTGCTACCGATACATATAATAGAAAGTCACATAAGATGTCCAAAGGGGAAGATCATTGCTCATAGAGAAGATCTAGAAAGACTTCTGGGGGAGAGGTTTTTGTATTAGACTTCCCTCCCTCCCTTCCTTCCTTCCTTCCTTCCTTCCTTCCTTCCTTCCTTCCTTCCTTCCTTCCTTCCTTCCTTCCTTCCTTCCTTCCTTCCTTCCTTCCTTCCTTCCTTCCTTCCTTCCTTCCTTCCTTCCTTCCTTCCTTCCTTCCTTCTTTTCCTTCCTCCCTCCCTCCCTTCTTCTTTTCTTTCTACCTCCCTCCCTCCCTCTTTTCCTTCCTTCTTTCTATCAACAAAGAAAACTGGGTCACATGGAGGGAAAACATGTACCCATTCCTTGCTGGCAGATCCCAGAGAAGCCATATCTGTCCCCCACCTGTCCTGTCGTTCCATCCCTCCTTTCTTATCCCTGCCCCTCTCTTTCCCACCCCCACATTGCTGTCCCAGCATGCTCAGGAGCAGAAGCGATTGATGAATTCACCCGCTTGGCATTAGAGACAGTCATAAATAATGCCTTGCTCTTTGGTGCCGGCACTTTCTATTAGAGCTGCCTGCACTGGGCTGTTGCTACCCCCAGTTTTCTGCCGGGGACTCACAGTAAAATTTATCAGCGTGCTTTCGGCACCTAATAAATCATCCCCACTGGGAACCATCTGGCAGATAAGGCCTGGAGAAGCCACGTGCTCGGGAGAGGTGGAGTCAAAGTGAGAGACAGCCACAGCTGGGCAGCCCCCAGGCCCTCTTGGAGGTGAAGCCCTTTGCTCCACCAGTTTGGGCCTGTTCTTCTCCCTGGTGGGGATAAGGATCAGGTCCCACAGCCCAGGAGCTTGAGATGGGAGAGCTGTGATGAGCTGTGTGGTTCTGACCTCTCTGGGGGTATAAGCTCAGGCAGGATTTCTGTCCAATCTTTTGCACCTCCTTACACATTGGGGAGATCTTGGGCTTTGAATGTGGTAAGGAGTAGTAATGCCTCATGTCAATTATGAATGCACAGTGGAAAAAAACTACTGGGTATATGATCAGAAGCCTTGGGATTAAATCCTAATTTGGTCCCCCAAGTTACCTCTCTGAGTTTCAGTGTTCTCAACTATAAAATGGGGAAAATTTATCACCTAACTCTCAATGTATAATATGAAGATAGAATAAAAAAGCAGATGCAAAGCAATTTGTAACTGTAAAGGCCTCCATATTTCTTTTGTCAAGATCTGTGATTTCATAGAGATTTGGAACTTTAGGGGTGGAAATTCTTCTAACCTGATAGAGATTTGCCACTCCTCTGTAGTTTATAATGCCAAAAAGTTGCATCTGAGGCATCGAAAGGGATTTATTTCAACATGTTCACTTACCCAATGTATATGAAAAACAGAACTTGAATCCAGGCCTTCCTAACGCCAAGATTAGTTCTATAATATAAAATTAACCTGCCAATTCTTAATGTTATTATCATTGTTTATTTTAGACTGATTAATCAATCAAAAAGCATTTCTTAAGTGCTTATTATATATTGTGCACAAATAGCAAAAAAAAAAAAAAATCTCCAAATTAAAAAAAAAATTAGAATAATCAGTAACAGCCCCTGATCTCAAGGAGCTTACATTCTAATGGGAAATAAATAAATAAACACACACACATATACATACAAACATATACACACATATACACATATGTATATGCATGTAGAAAATTAAATATATAGACACACATATATACACACATGCTTTCCATATGTGTGCTTGCATGTATGTGCACATATAGGTATACATATAATATATACCTTCTATTTAGGTATGTATATGTTCACACAAAATGTATATGTCTTCCACATATGTATATGTGTGCATACACATATATGGCTATATACACAAAATCTATACATACCTTCTACAAATGTACATGTACAGTTCCTGCCCTCAAGAAGCTTATAGTCTAATAGGAAATATTATAAATGTATATGCATATAGAAAATTTAATATATATGCATGCATATATACACATGCATTCCATATATGTACTTATATGTATGCATACACGTCAGTAGATATACTATGCATATACATACACCCTCCACATATGTATGTGTGTATACACATTAAATGTATATATCTTCCACATATGTACATATATGCATCTACATATATGGATATATACACAAAATATATACATACTTTCTACAAATATATATGTATACATAATACACCTATGTGTATATATATATGCACAGAAGACATATAAATGCATATATAATATCTAAATATACATACCAACACAAAGTATATAGATATATCTCTGTATCTCTGTCTAGCTCTAGTTCTAGCTATCTCTCCGATGGAAAGTAGTCTTAGCTAGGAATACCAGAAAAGGCAGAAGGTAGATTTTGAACTGAATCCTGAAAGAACACTGAGATTTTTAAGAAGTGGCAGTGAGGAGGGAGAGAATTCCAGACTGGTTGGACAGGCAGCAGTACAAAGCCACTCACATGGAAAACAGAGGACTATGTGTGGCGAGCAGCAAGTAATATATACTAACAATAGAAATTAATTGCTGTGGGTCATTGTGTCTAGTATGTCAGTGTTGTCAGAGGCCTTAGAGATCAAACAATTTCATAGAACAGAGCAGAACATAACTGAAGCCTTGAGAAGGAAAATGACTTGGTTGAGGTCATACAGTTTGTTAATAGCAGAATTGAAATGTCCCAGCCCAGCCTTTCTATTAAGCTATTATTTTATTGTTATTGCTTATTATTAATATATTATTATTACATTAAACTATTCTTCTATTATTTCTCCCAGTTCTTTCTGTTAAACTAGGTCTCTTACAGACAATGAGAAACCATCCGCTAGATAACAGACCTGTAGACATATCCCTTGCAGGATGTGGGCACAGTCTTTCAGGGTTTAAAAAAATTAAAAGGGGAAATGTTCAGAAATGGGAAAAGTGGTTTGAGGAGAGCACTTGTCTGGATTAGGAGGGCTACAGGGGAGGGCAAGAGGCCTGTTTTCTAGTTCTAATTCTGCTACTAACTAGCTTTATAACCGTGGACAATGCACTCTATAAGATTATAGGGACCTTAGATGTCATCTTACATTTTACAGAAGAGGAAACGAAAGTTTGGGGCTTGGGTTTCTGCTTATGTATTGGGAAGGAAGTGGACCAGGCCTTCTCTAAATTGCCCTCCAGTTCTTACAGTCCTACAGATTTTGTTCCTGGCTGAGGGCCCATACTTTGAGCAGCATGGGATTGAAGAGGTAAACCAGGCTTGTGAATAAGCATCAACACTCATAAAACCTCCCTGCCCTCCCCCCATGGAGGCTCCACTGGCAGCCACAAGAATAAAATAGAGAGTTTTGTGTTTGCCTGGCCTAAATAGCCCTTTCTAATCCTGGGTTAACTGTTCTGTGATTAGGCTGGGGGATGTCTGGCAGCTCGGGTCTGGGGCCCCCTGGAATTCTTCTGCCAGGGGCCCGTTTTGCAGAAGGATGCCTGCCGAGCTGTTTCTGATTGCTGTGGACCCATCCTGGGAAAACATTAAATGAAGTGTCCCGAAGATGCTTAGCTTAGCTATGCATTTCATTTGGTGGTAATTGAAATTTGCCAACAAAGATTTGCATGTAATCTGCGATTTCTTTTTTCAATTAAAATTGCCTTCTTAGTCTGGATGGGAAATACTTGGCCTTTTTTTTCCTCTCCATGGCACTTTTCTAACACTAACCAATTCTCCTCCCTCATCTTTTACCCCTCCGTTCTTCAATGTTGGAATTCAGTGATACAGAGAAAGAGGTGAGGATTGAGAGCTGGTCTGCTGTGAGCCTATTTCTCCTGGAGGAGGAACTTATTAATTCTTCCTTGGGGGGTGGACTGTAGGGGAGCAAGACTAGAACAGGATTGTTGCCCAGGATCATAGGATTGGGTGTAAGTTTGGGTTAGTCAGACTAGAGGTTGCAACTGGGCAGAAACTCAGCTCTGAGATTGGAGAATTGATGGAAACTCTTTGGTGGGTAGGGTCAGAGCCAAAAGGCTGAAAGTTAGGATGCAACTAAGAAATCACAGTAGCACGGGTGAAAAAGCTCTGGATTTGAAGGCAGAGAGAATGGGTTTGAATCTCACCTCTGCTACTAATCATGTACAAGTTATTTCCTCTTTGAGTGTCTCTGTAAAATGGAGGTAGGGAATGGTGTTTCCAACTGATCACCAAGATCCCTTCTAGCTTTAAAGTTTATAATCCTAAAAGTCTATTCTCATCTGAAAAAAAAAATGTGGATGATAATAGTACCTCCTATGGCTTTTATAAGAATACAGTGAGATAATTTATGCACTATAAAACACTTTGAACAACTTTAAAAAGCTACCTACATCTTATTATTCTTATTTTCATCTCTAAATTCCTCTCCTTTGTTAGCATTCGATAGATACTATAGTTTTACATCTATTTAAGAAGTAACTCCAGCTAGCAGGAAAGTAAGGAGCCCTACAGATACAATGTAGTTCAGTGGATAAACTGATGGTCTTGGAGCTGGACTACTGAGGTTTGAGGTTACTTTGTGATTTGGAGCAACTAATGTCATGTCTCTGTGTCTCACTTTCTTGAGCTTCACAATGAAGAGGTTGGACTAGTCAGCCTCTGTGGTTCTTACCAGCCCTAAATATGATTCTGATGGGGTTACAAGTATGTCTTGCTAATAGCTAGAACAGAGGTTAGCTGATGAAGTTAAGAGACTCCAAAGAGATTCAGTTGGAAAAGAGAAACTAGAATTCCTCATTCCCTGTCTGGAATTGAGTTCCCTTAACTCCTTTATCTTTATTTTTTCTTAATTGCCTTTGGATATTTGATCATATGATGAGCCCTGGCTGGAGCACAGGGGGCAAGGAGAAAGTTTCATTTCTATAGCCTTCTGAGGTCTCTAAAAATGTTCCTTATGGCAAACATGAAAAATTTAGTAGAGGTACCATTATTATCATCCTGTTTTACAGATTAGGGAATTGAGGTTAAGAAAGACTTTCCCATGGTCACATAGTTAATATGGCAGAGATCGGATTTGTAGTGGGGTCTTGTTCTCCCCCACTTTACCATTCTACAGGATTCTTGATGATTTCCTTTGGGTCTCCAGCTCTCCAGCAGGATCACACCTTGGTAATTTCATCATTGGGAAAGAGACATTTAAATTGTCTGCAACAAAAGCAAGAGAGTCAGAGAACTGGGTCCATCTTACTGGGCTGGAGATGGAATTAAGAAATCTTTAAGAATTAGTAGCCAATTTCAGCTATATTGTAGGGCATTCAGTTTTGTGGAACGGTAGGGGGTCTTTCTCTCCTCCCAAGCAAGTCATTTTTTTGTCTGGTTTCTTTCAAGTAGAGATAATCCCCTTCTACCTGGCCAAACAGCTGAGCTGTTTTCATTTTTTTATTTATTCGGTAATAAATCTGCCAACCCCGCAGGGTCTGAGCCAAGGGCTTTGCTCACTGCATCTGCACAGAGGCCTCATAAAAATGGTGTAAAAATGAAAGAGAAAAATGTATATTTCACACTTTGTCTGTTCTGGGTTATGATGATGCTCTGTTCTTCCCCATTATAAATGGCTGACCTTCCTACAGAGGTCAAGCATCTCCTGCTTGCCATGGAAGAACAGCAGACCTTTCTGGCCTCTGGCCAAGTGGGGAGGGCTGTGGGAAGAGGGCAGGGTCCTTTTCAAGAGGAAGGAAGCTTGGGTATTAAATAGAACTCCATACACATTGCGGAGATGCTTCAACTCTCTCACACACAGGAAGCTGCCTTAGAGATCTTTGAGTTCAACCTTCCTCATCTGCAACTGAGGAAACTGAGGTTTGATTTGTGGCTCTTAATAGCTGTGTGATCATTATTCAGCTTCAGTTGCCCTCTGTGTAAAGCAGGGATAAAGATACTCAGGCTACCCACCTCATAAAGTCATTGTGATTCAAGTATTCTTAAATGTGAATCTTTATTTTGTATAAATGTATGTATAGGAGCTGGAGGACAGCGTGATTTTCCCCTAGTGCACATATTAGAGGCTTAAGAAACATTATATAAATGAATGAATGGCAGATGTAAGGCATCCTTTTGCTACTGAGTATCTTGTACATATTATGGATAACATTTGTCTAATGTACATCATTAGCCTGACTAATATTTGAAATAACACCCCCCCAATCTCTTTTATTTGCTTCTTCTTCATTATATGAATCAGTTTATACCAACATATTTGTCTATTTCTACTTTCTTCCACTCTTGCACCGCCTCAAAAAATAATACCATTTTCACTGCCACTTTTAGACCTAGACTTACTTTACTTTTGCATGAAATGTAATGTACCCATTTAATTCAATTTCTAGCTACATTTTAGTTATTTTAGTTGTATCTGACTTTTAATGACCCCCTTTGGAGTTTTCTTGACAAAGATATTGGGACAGCTTGTGATTGCCTTCTCCATCCCATTTTATAGACAAGGAAACTGAGGCAAATAGTGACTTGCCCTGGCTCACACAATTAGTAAATGCCTGAAGCTGAATTTGAATTCATGAAGATGAATGCTCTATCCACTGTGCTCCCTAGTTGTCCAAGAATAATATAGAATTTTCAAGTTTGCAAAGTGCTTTACAAATAATATTTCATTTTCATTTTACTCTCACAATAATCTTGAGAGGCTGGTACTAACATTTGATAGATGAGGAAACTTAGGCACACAGAATTTAAGTGACTTGTACAACCAAAGAAAAACTAGAAAATATTATGAAATGCAAAATGGATAATTTTGATTATATTAAATTAAAAAGTTTTTGCACAAACAAAATCAATATAGCCATGATTAGAAAGGAAGCAGAAAGCTGGGAAACAATTTTTACATCATATTTTTGATAATGGCATCATTTCTAAAGTACATAGAGAACTGACTCAAATTTAAAAGAATACAAGTCATTCCCCATAAATGTTCAAAAGATATGAGCAACCAATTTTCAGATTAAGAAATTAAAGCCATTTATGGACACTGGTTAGAGAAATGAAAATTAAGGCAACTTTGAGGTACCATTCATACCTTTCAGATTGGCTAAGATGACAGGAAAAGAAAATGATAAATGCTGGAGGGATGTGGGAAAACTAGGACACTAATGCATTATTGGTGAAATTGTGAATTGATCTAATCATTCTGGAGAGCAATTTGGAACAGTGCCTAAAGGGCTATTAAACTGTGCATACCCTTTGATCCAGCAGTGTCAGGACTGAGTCTGTAGCCCAAAGAGACCATAAAAGAGGGAAAAGGGCTCACATGTGCAAAAATGTTTATAACAGTTCTTTTTGTAGTGGAAAGGAATAGAAACTGAGTGGATGCCCATCAGTTGGGAAATGGCTGACTAAATTATGGTATATGAATGTAATGAAATATTATTGTTTTATAAGAAATGATGAGCAGGATGATTTCAGAAAAAACCTGAAAAGACTTACATGAGCTGATGCTGAGCAAATTGAGCAGAACCAGAAGAACAGTGCACAGTAATGGGAAGAGTGTATAATGATCAATTGTGATTGACTTGGCACTGTGGTGTTTGAACACACTTCCAATAGACTTGGGATGTAAATGTCATCCATATTCAGAGAATAAAGAATTATGGAGACTGAATATGGAAAAAAACATAGTATTATAACCTTTTTGTTTGTTTACTTTTTTTCTTGTGTAAGTTTCCCTTTTGGTTTAATTTTTATTGTACAATATGACAAATATTGAAATATATTTAAAAGAATTGCATATATTTAACCTCTTAGATTGCTTACTAGTGGTCACTGAATTACTTATATAAGTTTTTGCAATCATGGGTGTGCCACAAGCAATAAAAACAGATAATGGACCTGCATATACTTCTAAACATTTTACATACTTTTGTGCACAGTATAAGATTTTATACACTACTGGCATACCATTTAATCCTCAAAGACAGGCAATAGTAGAGAGGGGAAATGGAGACATTAAGATGCTCCTCCAAAAACAAAAGAAAAAGGGAACCACAGGTAATCTTAGAGAACTTCTAAATTTAGCTCTTTATACTATTAACTTCTTGATTTTTGACAAAGATGCATTGGCTCTGGCAGACAAGTTTTATAACCCACCAGAAGAGCAGTGTCCAGTGCAAGCAGCTCCACTATCTTTAGATAATCACCACATGATATGGACAGGTCCAGAAAGAGGTAAATGGAAGGGACCAGATAGGTTAACTGCTTAGAGGAGAGGGTTTGCTTGTATTTCTACAGATGGAGAAGGAATCAGATGGATGTCAACAAGCTGTATTCTCCTTGTCCATTGGAAAGAGATGGAGCAGACCTTTGAAATGAAGGAGAAGACCCAAGAAACATCAGGTGGTCCATCACTGACTGTGCCCACCACTGAAAGAGCATGGCGGTTATGGCAACTGACTTATGGACATAAAAAATTGTTAATGAGTCTGATCCAAGACTTCAAAACCCTCAGGAATCATTGGAATTCCTGAGACATGATAAGATTGTTGTAGGACTTGAAAACCCTCAGAAATCACTGGATTTTCTGAGAAATAATAAGACTGTTACAGGACTTCAAATTCTGCAGGAATCGTTGGATTTCTTAACATAGAAAAAAGACTGTTGTAGGACTTCAAAAAACTTGCAGGGATCATTGGATTCCCTGACACGTGAAGCAATGGCCAATAGATTGGTTTTGGACTATCTCTTGGCTACTGAAGAAAGCATATGTGTGACTCATGTTTGCATACCCTCCTTCTAGGACTTCTGGAAATCTTTTACAATACCATGTTGGTTCATATTGCTTGTTATATCACTATTTGCATGTATAATTCATGTTTGTTACACCACATTGAGCCTGCACTGGCTGTGGGGGAGTCATCACTAAAAGCCTGTGCTTTATCGCTATGTGCTTGTATGATACCTCCCATGTTGATGGGTTTGTGCATACCTGTTTCTAGTAAGACCCTTCAGCCCAGAAAACCACTAACAATATCTGGCTTGATTCCCTACTTCCTTTTGGTGCTTTTCATCTTCCTTCCTGAGAAATCAGGGAGGGCGTGATCATCTCCTTTTTAGTGCTTTCACCACCCTTCCTGACAAGTGTGTGTGATCACCTCCTTTTTGGTGTTTTCACCTCCCTGGGAAGTCAGGGAAGGTGTGACCACCTGTGTTCTAAAACAAAAGAAAGTGAGAGATGTAAAGGGCTGAAACTATGAAAAGGTGTACTTGAATCAGAGAGCAGAGCATTTAAGGCTAATTACCTATTCAACAATGACTCTATTAACATATGTTTGGATAAGGGGTTAAGATAATCATAGGCAAGGATTAGAGGGTGGGGTGACAGAGGCCAGAGACTCACTTGGTCTAAGGATGAAGAGGAGAAAGGTAGAAAATCTGGACTCCAGAATTGAGAAGAGATCTTCGTCAAAATTCCTGGAAGTTTGCCTGCTTCTCCCCCTAAAGACCAAGAACCTTTACTTATCCTGACTCTGGCTGATCACGAGGCCTCCAGGAAGCTAACTCAGACTTAACAGGAGGGGGAAGATAAGGAAGGAAGGAAGAAAAATTTAGAACAAAATCAACAAAAATGTTGAAAAGGATGTTTACATGTATTTGAAAAAATGTTATTGATAAATAAGAAAATAAAGAATTATTATTGTTGTTACAATAGGGCTTTATAGGATACAAAGTACTTGTCTTAAAGTAACTCTCTCTAATAATATCCATTTTGTAATGAGGATATTAAGATTTAGGGATAATTAAGATTATTTGTCTGGCTATCAGATGGTGAAGTCAGGATTTAAATTTGGGGGTTGACTCTTCCTACAAAACCATACTGGTTTTCCTTGGCTAGGCCACTTAACAGTATTCCCTGGAAATACAGTGAAATTTGCTCTGAAATAGTGTACTACTCATTCAGCACATGTTTTTCACATCTTTGGTTTTATTATCTGATTTTTTTAGTTACCCGCATTTTCTTCAATGTAGGGAATTTTTCTGTGTGGAAACTCCCAATGAGCTCAGTTAATTCATTCACAACATGAAAACCTCAAAAAGTTGCTTATGGACACAGAACTTAAATAATTTATCTATTGCCACACAATTTGTAAAAAGCAGAAGCAGAATTTGAATACTGGTTTTTGATTACAAAATCAGTTCTCTATCCAATCAGTCACTGTGTCCCAAAGGCTAAATCTGACACACCACCTATAAATACATTCTTAGTTGGTAAGCCTTATAAAAAGAAGCAACAAGTTGTATCTGACCCAATTGACTATAGTTTGCCAGATTCCACATGCCATACTGGTTCTTATTGATGTCTGATAGCATTACTTAATTCTTGAATCATTTATTTAACTTTCCTTGTCTCCAGCTTATCTCTAAGTTCCTTTAGAGAAAAATGTGCTGTTTCTTTTTTAAAAATTATTTTGTTTATTTAACATATTTTCCTTTAAAATTTTTAAAAATTAAACATTTATTTTTTAAAATTTTGAGTTCCAAATTCTCTCCCTCTTTCCCTCATGTCTCTTCTGTCCTCCTTTAAAAAGGCAACAGTGTGATATTGATTATATATGTGAAGTCGTGCAAAAAATGTTTCTATTAGTCATGTTTCAAAAGAAAAACACACAAATGCAAAGAAGAAAAATAAAAAAAATAAAGTATGCTTCAAACTCTACTAAAAAATAATCAGTTTTCTCTCTGATGATGAATAGCATAATGCATGATGGGTTCTTTGAAGTTGTCTTAGATCATTGTATCAGAGTAGCTAAGTCTTTTTACAATATTGCTGTTAAGGTATACAATGTTCCCTGAGTTTTCTTCATTTCACTTTGTATCAGTTTGTATAGGTCTTCCTAGGTTTTTCTGAAACCATCTTGATCATCATTTTTTATAGCTACTATGCTTACTTTCCCCTCCTTTTATGTTCTAGAAACACCACATCTTTCAAAAATATATGTAAAAAAGAGAGAGAAAATACCTTCTTGATGAAATTTTCTTGAAGAAATGTTTTCTTGTTAGTAAGGCAACAATTCTTCTATTTTGCATAGATATTGAGCAATAATTTGAGTTACTTTAAGTTACTAGCTAGCTAATTAATTTTCACTTCAATAACCACACATTTAATGTTTACAATGTTTAAGGCATGAGACAATGTCATAGTGAAAAGGGTAATGAGTTTGGAAATTAAGGAAAATGTTTTGGCTTCAAATCTTGCCTTTGGTTTGGACTAACTGTGTGACTTTAGGCAAATTATATCACCTGTGTGTTTCATACAACTCCTGAAGAATTCTCTGCTAAGTCATGGATAGTTTGTTTTCTGCATTGATGGAAGTATGAATGGTTCATGAACATTGAGAAAAAGATGCAGTGACCACAAGAATTTATTCATTTGTTTATTTTTCTTTTCTTTTTTTTGACTGGAGGTTTTTAGACTGGCAGATTATGGTAATGTTATAAATAAGTATTTGACAAAATCTCTCATGCACTGTTATAGGCAACACCTCACTCCCTGTCTAGAGTTGAGTTCCCTTAACCCCTTTATCTTTATTTTTTTAATTGCCTTTAGATATTAGGCCCTATGATGAGTTCTGGCTAGGGAACATGGGGCAAGGAGAAAGTAATAACAGAGTTTTATTTCTATAGCCTTTTGAGGTCTCTAATGTTGCCCATTAGAGCTTATTTGTTTTGCATCAGACATTTATCAGCAGTATGATCTTACATAATTCACTTAAATTCTCAGCCTCAAGATACTCATCTTTAAAATAGGGATGAGAGTAGCACCTATCTCATAGGATCATTGTGATGATAAAAAAAGATAATTTATGTAAAATGTTTTGCAAAGTGCTAATATTATATATATAAACAAAAATAGCATTTAGCTATATATACATATATGGTATAGGATATGATGAGGGATGAAGGCATAATCAGCAAAATGATTTAGTTATATTTCAGAACAGATTTGTATCTAGAATGCTTTATAGTTTATATTTTATATGCTTTTCTTATATTTATTTATGTGCTTTATGGTTCATATTTTTTATCTCCATGGATTCTCACAGTAGCACTGTGAGGAGTCTTGTGAATACTTAGTTTTATTTCTATTTTGTACAGCTGAAGAGGAAGCTGATACTCCGAAAGGCTGAATGACTTTTCCAGTCACTCATTACTTCATGAGTAGTATAGCTGGGACTTGAAATCAAACTTTCTGCATTAAATCCAGTTCTCTTTCCACCAGCATGTTGCCTCAGGACAGTTTACATTCTGTATTAAATAAATTAGCAATTGATTCTTTTGTCTTGCATTTCTCTTCATTGTTTCATATATACATGTATTATTTTTCTCCTCTCATTAAATTGCAAGATCTATGAGATCAGAGTATATGTCTTAGCCATTTTTAAAAAGTGGGGATGGGGAAAGAGATCTATTATAGTGCCTAGCAAAGTTCTGAGTCTTTAAGAAATATTTGTTGGTTGGCTGACATGCTTATTTTCATTGTTCATGTTTATATATTAAAGCATTAGACAAAAAAATTTCAATGTTGGTCACATGGTAGAAAAGGGGATAATTAAAAACTTATAAACTTGCAAAGGGGAAAAAAATCACAAAGCTAGTCATTAGGGATGGGAAGAAAATAAACTAAATCTAAAGGAAGCAAAGCGAACCAACGTATAAGCTGTTTGCCTGAATCAAGGAATGGAAAGAGAAAGATATCTCCCTAAAATGAGATTTGATAGAAAACATATGGGATGCTTATTTACCCCCAGCAGATGGGGAAGATAAGCAGGTGAAAAAATCCGATGGAGATAATTCCTCATATGAAGTTATAACTCACAAAACATAGATTATTATATAAAAAGCAAAGTTGGGAACAGAGATAGACCGAGTAACAAAAAGAGAGAGAGTAGCCTAAGAAATAAAACTAGCAGCATTGTTAATTGACAAAGGTGTGCGATGCCTATTGTATGAAGATAAATATATTAGACGCAAAAAAATAGATGCTATGACTCCTTATCTGAAGGAATTCATGGTCTGGTCAAAGAAATGAAATCCCTATGAGGAATTTAGGGAAATATTGGAAGACCTGTATGATCTGATGCCAAATAAAATCAGCAGAACCAAATATACACTATAACTATGAGAATATAATGAAAAAGTCATTGAAAAAAATGCTGAACTCTAGATATAATTGAAAATTATAATGGTTCTAGAGAAGAGATAATGAAATATCCCTTATCATGGCAGAGAGACAACATTTTATCATGGTAGAATATTTTAGACGTGATTAGATAGGATCATAAGGTATTTTTCATTAATTTTTTCTTTGTCAGAAATTGTTAATGTAAAAATAAATAATTTCAATAAAGTACATTTTTAAATGGAGGTAGAAGAAATTATTTGAATAGTAACACATTACACATTATTAGCTCCTGCAGAAACTTTCCAGTCATACCCCTTAATCTACAGATTGTTCTACTTCTCACCAGGAGCCTTCTCCTCTATCCTGTGGTTTACTTTTCTGTTTGGTGAGCGCCTGGCCCAGAATCCTAATTTTGTGAGGTGTCTAGCCTATGATCAATCATCCCTGGCTCTGCTCATCAATCTTCCTCTCTAAATTACCTCTTGCAGGTAATCTTCCCTGTTCCTTTCCAGCTCCTTTATATAGTTTTTTCCCCCCATTTTGAGGGTGGGAACTGTCTTTTATTTTTTACATGTATTTGTATCTCCCACCCCCTTTTGTCACATTATCTGGTATATAGTAAATGGTTAATAAATGCTCTCTTTGTGTGTCTGCCTGTCTATGTCTGTCTGTCTGTCTGTCTGTCTTCCTTCCTCCTTCCTTCTCTCAAATGCACATTATAAAAGACCCTCTAAGGAACTTAAGAAAATGTATATTATTTCTCTCCAGTGGAGGCAGCTATGTTGCACAGACACAGATTGTAGACAGGTGTCTGGTCTTGGGAGTCAGGAAGACCCTAGTTTGAATCCTGCCCCCAACAGTTATTACCTATATGATCCCTGGCAAGTAACTTAACCTCTATTTGTCTTCTATAAAATGAAGTTAACAATATCACCTCTCTCTCAGAATTATTGTGAGGATCAAGTGGGACAATATTTTAAAGTGTTTTGCAAACCTTAGGGCTCTATATAAATGCTAATTATTTTTAATAGCAACTTTTCTAGTTTTCTTCCCTCTACTCCCGAACTTCACCTTAGTTGAAGGGGAGGGGTAATTTGATGTAGTGAATGACAAGAGTATTGCATTAGGGATCAAGAACACTAGCTTTATCTCTGTGGCTTTTGTCTTTTTTGACCTAGAACAAGTCACTTCTTTTGGTGCCTCAGTTTCCTTATTTCAAGCTTAGTGTTTGCACTAAATCTTTCAAATCTCTTCCTGCTCTCACATTCTGATTTCTTCACTTGAGCGCCAGAGGTGTCTATACGTCTGCTTCCCACATGTTGCCTCTAGTCTGTGTTTAATTTAGAGCCAGGAATTTGTAATTCAATTCTCTCTCCACTTGGGGAGAGCAGCCTGCCATCTTGTTATGGCTGTAGTTTGTGCTTCCCACCTCACAGTGCCTTTAAGGATTTGTGGTTCTGGTTTGTCCTGTCACCAATCTCTCTGTCCTGGTTGTTTGTTGTTGTTGCCGCCACTGCCGCTGTTGCTGCTGGAGAAGATGCTGTTTGCGTTTTTGGAGACATGTTTGGGTAGTAAATATGGATCACACCAACTCAGTGGGAAATAATGGCGTTTATGTGCTGGGGTTATTTCCAGAGCCAGTGATATGTGTATACAAATAGATCCACGGCAGGGCCCCTAGACTGGGGAGAGTGCACATTCCATAAAAACCTTAGAAATAGAGTATAAACAGGTGTCTGAGGCTCAGGGCTGGGCCAACCATTTCAGAGAAAACGACCCAACAGACCCTCATCTTGGCTCCAGCCCCCTGTGCAGAAAGCTTGCTTCAAGGTGGATGATGTGTGAGGACCCCTTCTCATGGATTTGAATTTGCTAAATGTTCCTTTTGGCTCTTCTGTCATTTGTACCCCAAACCTACTCTTCTATTTACTTACTTCTAAAGACTTTTTTTTTTTCTCCTTGAATTTTCCTCTGTGTACTGGCACAGAATAATGTGCCAAGAAACGAGGCAATAAGGTTTTGAAATTAGGAAATGCTTGTCTCTACTCAGTCTACTCTGGAGTCTGAGGTGCATTTGAAAGAGCCAGTCTACTTGAGTGATAACTCTCTAAGCTCCTTTCATGTAATCCTATCAGTTCCCAAATCCTGAGCCTAGAAGATGCCTTCTAATGTCCTAGTTGTTGCTTTTGACAGATGCAGTTGATTCTGGTGGAGGAGATATGATTCTTGAATCTCGTGTAGCTTGAAATTTACCTGCTTTCTTGCTCAGCTCGCTGTTCACTGCCTTAGGTGCACGCATGCAACCTTGGACTACTCCTGGTACCTGTCTGGATTGGGGGTGTACTCATCAATCCACGGTGAAGGTTGTGCTCACAGAGGGGACAGGAATGATTTCAGAGACACCACAGTTCTCAGTACTTGACAAAGACATTGGAGGGACATTTAGATTGTTCTCCAACTTGTAAATGCCAAGCAGAAATCTTGTTGCAGTTCCTAAATGCCACATTTCAGTGTGTTTATTGTTCCCCCCCCCCAACAGGGAAAGAAGGTGAATGGACTAATAATTCAGGAGGCGAGAACATGTTTATTTGATTTTTAGAGCTTTAGCAAATACAGTGTGTACAAAACCTGGTGCCAGCAGCATGCATAATGCCTCTAGGAACAGGGCTGATAAAAGCACAAAGCTTGCTTGCTTCAAAACTGTAACCAATATTTACACATCTGAGTGACTAATTCTCTACTCCAAGCAGGGGAACAATAGGCATAATATCCAGGTACATTAATGCAAAGCATGCTTGTCTGGTGTCTTGGATAGTTGACATATAAACAAGGGTGGGGGGGCAGATAAGGGGAGGCTTTTCATCTACCTGTATAACCATACACCAAACAGCGGGTTACAAACACAGTCAGAAAAATGCTGACCCAATGCTGTTCTTGTACCTCATGTGCAGGATTGGCACATGATTTGCAGCACTGCGGGAGTTCTGTAGCTGACCTCATTAGCAGCACATTTCCTGGCTTGTTAGCATCATATTTGTATAATTTACAGCACCTTCGTTTTTATGGAATGTGTTTCTTGTAGAGTATAATGGCAGCAATATATTTAACCTATCGTATTTAGGAATGCTTTTGCTGGAGGCAGCCTGCGGATATAGAAGGGACATTTCCCCTAATCCTGCATGGTTGTTTTTCAGGGGGATGGCTTGGTTTCCATATACTTGGGCTTCTGTATATGTAGATATGTGTGCTTGGGCAGACATTTGTGTGCATGCTCTCAGAACCTTCAGATAGAGACTAAAAGTAATGCTTGTAGTTTTTTATAACATTCCCAAGGCCAGACCCAAATTCAAGGATCATCTTCCCTCCATGGCTACAATATAGCCCATTACTACACAGCCATGGAAAAGGATCAATTGATATTATAAGGCTCAGAATTCTTTTACAGGACTGCCAGATTTGTAAAATGAAAAGTGAAGGCCATTGTGTGGTAAGTATTGGTTCTTATGATGTTTTGATGTCTGATAATATGTTCAAGAGAGTAGAAAAATATACAGAAGTTGTTAGAAAATAAGCAGGTGTCATTGATTCTGTGATAGATTTTTCACCAACCTTTTGCATTCTCTATGAATTAAAATCTTAGGCATTTAACAGCACAGACTGCATATTGCACTTGCCCAGGCACATCAGGCTCCAAGAAGCAAATCTCTTCCTCTATGAAGGGGTTCTCTATATTTTTGTCTCTCTCCTTTTATAATAATTACCTCTGCAGCATTAGTATAATCATCCATCCCCCAAAGTCCTTTATTATAAACACTATCCCCAAGTTCTGCTTCTGTCTGATGCTCTTGTCATTGATTTAGGTGGCTCTAGAACATTCAATTAATCAATTAATCCCTCAATAGTATTTTAGTTTTCTGAATACATGTAAAGATAGGTTTCAACATTCATTTTTGTAAGACTTTGTGTTTCAAATTTTTCTCTCTCCCTCCCTTATCTCCCTCCTACCCAGGACAGCAAGAGATCTGATATAGGGTAAATATATGCAATCCTTTAAAACATATTTCCAAATTTGTCATGTTATGCAAAGCAGACTAAAAGGGAAAAGTGACAAAGAAAAAACAAGCAAACAGACAAAACAACAAAAGAGCTGATAATACTATGCTTTGATCCACATTCAGTCTCTCTGTCTGGATGAGGATGGCCAAAAGGCCATCTATTGGAACTGTCTTAAGTCATTGCTGAGAAGAGCCAAGTCTATCAGAGTTCATTCTCATATAATCTTGCTATTATTGGATACAAGTACTGCTCAAGTCATTCAGCATCAGTTCATGCAAGTCTTTCCAAGCTTTTCTAAAATCAACTTTTTATCATTTCTTATAGAACAATAACTTTCATTATATTCACATACCATAACTTTTTCAGCCATTCCCTAATTGATGGGCATTCACTCAGTTTTCAATTCTTTGCCACTACAAAAATTGCTGTTAACATTTTTTATACATGTGGATCCTTTCCCCTCATTTATGATCTCTTTGGGATTCAGACCCAGTAATAATACTGAACAAGCACTTACTATGTGCTAGGCTAAGTGTTGGGGATACAAAGAAAATGAAAAATAGCTCCTACATTTAAGGAGCTTCCATCTTGAGAGGAGCCAAAGACATGAATACAAATAGAAGATAATGTATATATAAAGAGGTAGACCTACAAGATACAGAGAAAATGGAAGAAAATCTTAATAGGCTAAAGAAATAGCAGTTGGAGATTTTGGAAAGATTTCCTGCAGAAGATGGATTTTGAAGTGAGTCTTGAAGGAAGGGGGAGATTCTCGGTGTTGGAAGTGAAGAGGAAGAGCATATTAGGCATAATAAAGGGGCAGCTGTTCGTGTATAGTATATTAGGAACAACAACTAGGAAGTGAGGATGGTTTGATGGAACGAGCTGAGGGGAAAAGATTGGACAGGTAGAAAGAGGCTAGATTGTGAAAAGCTTTAAATGGTCAACAGAGGGCTTTGTATTTGATCCTGGAGGTCTCTCTCTGAGGGAAGAGATTTTGGCACAGTCCTCAGGGCCCTTTCCTGAAGCTTCAGTCTTCTCACCCTTATATTTAACAGGGTTTTCTCAGGGTACTTAGGTCAATACTCTTGTGGAGTTTTTTTTCAGGAGCTTGTGGTAGCTTCTAAATAAAAGGGCTGAAATCTGAAAAATAGAAGGAACAAAGTCACTGTCCTCAGTAAAAGGACAGAGGCTCTGCCCTAAGGACCTAATTATCCAAGGAAGAGAAAGAAGGCAAGCTTGGAGAGGTACTTTCTTTTGTCAACAACAAACATTTATTAAGTGTTTACTGTGTGTACAACACTATACTCCTATTTTTAGAATTTATAACATTCATAGAAGGTGATTATGGTAGTATCTTTCTGCCTATATGCATAAAATGAGTCTCCTTAGACTCTCTGAGACAAAAAAATATTTTGGAGGAAAAAGTGATAAGCCTTTAACCTTTTTTGGTTATCTAAAAGAATCAGGCTATAAAAGGAAGAACACTGGACTGTGTGGGAGGAGATCCTGGTTCTAAGAGCACTAGAAAAGACTATTTTTTATTTGTTTAATATCGGAGAAGTTCCTTTTCCCCTCTTTTTGTCTTCCCAGCATTCAGCACAGGGCCTGGCACTTAATAAATGTTTATTAATCAACTATCTGGAAGGTTGGGTTAGATGAATTTGATAGATGAATATGTATACATATATGTATATACACACATATATGTATGTGTATATATGTGTCTATAGCTATATCTATAATATAATAGTATAGAACAATATACATCTATATGCATACTAGAATAATACTATTATTAGTAATAATAATAGAATAGAACAGAACAATACACACACACTAGAAAATATAGAACAGTTTATGTACACACAATAGAACCACAGAGAATAAAGAGTGTGTATATTCATATACATACATATACTATTTGTATAAGTAATATACATACATATATACACTAGAACAATACAGAAAATTCACATACAAAGTAGAACAGTATAGTACAATATGTACACTAGGATAGCATGGAACTATACATACACATATACATATATTAGAACATCACAGAACAGTTCACACACAAACTAGAATAATACATACACAAATACACATACTGGAATAGTACAGAATAATTTACATACTATAGGACATTACAGAACAGTTCACATGCAAACTAGAACATATAGAACAATACATACATGTACTGGAACAATACAGAACAATTCATACACACTAGAACACTATAGAACAATATGTACACTAGGACAGTATGGAATTATACATATACTGGATGCCATTTATATTGTACATTATGATTCATTTATCAAGCACTTCTTATGTGCCAGACACTGTTAAGTGATGGAGCCACAAAAATAAGAGAAAAGGTGGTATTTGCTGTCAAGGAGTACACATAAACATATACATACTGGAACAGAAAAGAAAATTCACACACTACAGAACATTACACAGATACATAAATATATTAGGACATTACAGAACACTTCACACACAAACTAGAACAGTAGCGAACAATAACACACACATACACATACTAGAACAATACAGTATAGAACAATTCACACACACACATACACACACACACACACACACACACACACACACACACACATACACGAACAGTACAGAACAAACCACACACCTACATATACTAGAATACTACAGAGCAGTACATATATCGGAGGTAGGATAGCTTAGTTGATAGAAACTGTATTAGCCTTGGAGTCAGCAGATGTGGGTCTTGGTCTAGGCTCCATCACTAAATAACTCTACCCTTTTGGGCAAGTCCTTTTTCCTTTTTGGAACTTAGTTCAATCTCTTCATTTGAAAAAGAAGGAAATTTTATGATCTCTAAGATTACATGGAATCTTGTGATTTAATGATTCTAAAATGGGAATGATGCTCTCTTAGGATTAGAAATTTATAGTCTGAAGGGATGTGGAAGCCATCATATTCAACCCCACTTTTTCCAGATGAAGTGGCTGGGCGCCTTGGAGGATAGCTTGGGGTCAGAAGATGGGAATTAAAACCTTACTTCAGATATTTCCTCATTGTGGGACCCTAGGCATCTTGTTAATTCCTTTTGTGCTTCCTGTTATTTATCTGGAAAATGGGGGCAATGACAGCACCTTCCTCACAAGGGAATCGGTCCTTGTCTGGGATTTCCATATTCATTACAGATCCTGCCCTGCTTTAATTGTCCACTTCTGGCTCACACACTAGCTTGGTCCACCTCTGTACCTTCCCCCTCATTCCTCTTTTCTTCTCCTCCTTTACATTTTGTCTTTATTAGGATTTAAATTTCTTGACAGCAAGTACCACCTTTTTTTGTAACTCCATCACTTAACAGTGTCTGGCACATAAGAAGTGCTTGATAAATGAATCATAATATGCAATATAAATGGTATCTATTATTATTACAGATGAAGAAACTGTGGCCCAGAGAAGTTAAATTACTTGCCTGAGGTCACACAGGTAATAAAGGAAAAAGGTGGGATTTAAACCTGAGTTTTTGACCTCTGTCCTCTTTCCATTGTACCATGTTGCCTCAAAAAGCTCATCTTAGGAAGACTAAGAACTGGTTTCTAATGAACTGAGTAGATCAAAGCTATGTTCCAAGGACCAGCTGCAGCAAGCAAAAGAAGGCAGCTCTGGAATGAATAACACTGGGGATTTGCTCTCTCCTATGACATAACAGTGTACTTCTTGCTTACAAACCCAAACCCAAACCCTCTTCAATTAAGAGGCAAATTGCTTTACCGAGGGATTTTGTCAGCATAGAATAAATAGAATGAATGAAAATTAGAACCAATGAAGATGTGATACTGCCCCAAGGAGCAAAGTTTGGTCAGTTAAGGAGTCAGGTGAGGATTCTTCCAGCTGTGGAATTACCAGAAAATCTCTTTAATGACATCATAGTCAATACAATAACTGAAGTGTGATCCTATAGGACCAGTGAGAATAGTTTATGCAACAGATGTGTTCCTGAAAAAAAAAAACCTGCTTATGAACAGGATTATTTGTAATGCTCTAAAACAGCATTTCCTAACTGCTAGTCTGTAATCCATCATTGGTCCATAGCTAATTTTTACTGATTCACAAAACTTTTACTATCAGAGCTCTTTATTTCTAACAACCCATAACTCCACCCTCCTTCCTGCCATTGAAAACTACCCTTTCTTTCTGTATCCTTTTTTTTTCCTATCCATTTTTCTTTGCTAGTCAGATCACCACTGTCCATTGCCCCTCTTTCTTACCCCCTGGCCATCTAGGAGGAAGAGCAATTCAGGCAGCAGCCTATGGGCAAACCAGACCTATACTCTTTATAATGTACTTTAGAGAATGTGTTTTACTATTCATCTGCCACCTACTACTCTTATGGTTCCCATGTCTGCACTTCTATCTATCCTTCTATTAATTAGTCACTGACCCCATAGATATTCCTATTCCTAAAATGATCCCCAAGCCTCATTCTCTCATTCTCATCTTTTTCATGCTATCTCGGTCATGATCTATACCTTCTATTTTGTTTGGAATTCCTGCTACATAGTGAACAAACTTCCCTTCATCCTTGACATCTTATTCTCATATTATTTCTGTCACTAGCTATATTGGATACTGAGTATTGTTAGTATTCTTAATCATCCTCTTTAGCAAAAATTGTACCTTTTCATTTCCCTCTGACAAAATGGTCTTGAAGGAAGAACTGAAATGTTTCATTTTCCTCTTTGACCACCTCCAGACTCTTTACAACTAATATTCAGCAACTTCTCATTCTTTGGATTCCACTGGAGTAAAGATTTACATCCAACCCAAGTCATGGTGACCATTGCATACACATCCCTTGGTCATTCTTCTTTTTTCAAAGGGTTTAACCCTTTGGTTACTTTTCCTTTCTTCAACCCCTGATCTCATATTAGAGGACCTCAAGATTCCTTACCCCCCTTCCAATTCTTCACCCTCCTCAAGCCCTACTCTTTCACTCCACTTCAGCTATATAAAAGGTGGATTTTTATCATTACCCACAAATACTTCTTTGCTAAATTCTTTACATTTGCCCTTGATTATATATCCTTTTGTCTTTTTTTTTTAACAGCAGATTGCCTCTGAGATTGATGATCATACTCTTCTGTTGTCCTAAAAGTAACTTGGATTAGAGACTAAAGTTGCCTAATATGAATTATCTAGCATGGGAAGAGGCTGAGACTCTGATATTCAGCTCTTAGGGAAATCGCCATTAGAGGGGAAAGAGTCAGAAAGTGAGTAATAAGAAAAAATAAGTGGAGGAAGACTGAAATTACCAAAGATCTCAGGGGGAAAAAACCTCAATTAAAGATCTTGAATATAAACAGTTAAACCAACAGGAAAGTTTTTAGTAATAGAAGAGAAAATGGTTTCCAAATCAGGTAAAGTATTCAAATATCTATGAATAAATATTACAAGTCTAAGGAAAATGAATCAATACCTGATGAGTCAGAAGACCTTATAAATTAAGAGAACATGAAAACACAGAAGAATGCTTCCAAATAGTTTAAAAGAGAAACAAGAATTGTGAAAACAGAATTTATGGCATATACATTAGAAATATCTGGCAAATAGAAAAACTTGAATCCATTGTAGCAACTATCATCAAAGAAACAAAATAGTGAACAAATAATTGGGAATGTAAATACATTAAAGTGGAAGACAATATGGCAGGAAGAGAAGCAAAAAACAATAACATTATAAAAGTCTGATCTCCATACAGATCTCTATACTGTCTATACAGACAATATTTGGTTTCACAGACAAGATATATAAAGAAAACTTAAGAATTAGAATAGGTTTCTAGGAGTACATAAGCTAAAAATTTGAATACCATAAAGCAAGAAATAATGCAAGTAAGCTGTCCAGAACCTCTGAATACAGAAAATAAAGTGCCAATTGAAAAAAATACACAAATTCCAAGGAGAAAAATAAACAAAACAAAACAAAATTATTTTGCAAATTCAAAGGCACATCGTCATGAAATTTAATAAATTTAATAATTTCACTGATAAGTACAAATTTTGCAAGTGATTCAGAGAAAGATATCCAAATATAAAGGTAAAGAAACATGAATAACACAAGACTATCCTGAACTCACCAGAAACCACAAAGAAAATGGAATAATGTTTCCCAAAGAACAAAGGAACTTATTGTACTACCTAAGGTGACTTTTCCTGTAAATCTGAGCTAATCCATTATTGAAAATAAATAGGTGTTCAATAATGAAGTGTTTTAACATTCCTTAAAAAAAACTTGATTTAAAAAAATTTACTTCTCAAATACCCCAGAAATCAGAAATAAAAAGGATACAAGAAGAGTAAACAAATTCAGCAGTCAAGGATTGTAGCAACTACAACAATAAAACAGCAACAGAGAGATCATTAAGATATTTCTAAGTACACTTAAGGAAATGAGAGTGAAAGCAGAAGTCAAATTGAAGTAATAATAGAGAAATTAGCCTGAAACTATGCACTAAACCTTATAGTCTATTTACATGCGAATCAATATATTTTGTGGGACTAAATTACAGAATAGGAATGGTCATAAAAGAAGGGAAAAGAAGAAAAAAATAGAGAGAATGTATGATTTACCTATACCAAATTGAAGGTTAGCAATGAAGGGGAAAGAATTTCTATAGTCTATTGGGAATAAGAAAGGAGAATGGGTGGAGGAGGAAGAGAAAAGGATTATAAGAGAGTTAAATGGAGAAATCTTATTTAGTGGTGGGAGTGGGTTCCTCTGATGAATGCTCTCATGGGAGAAGAGAGAAATTCTATAAAGAGAATTAGGGCCTTATGATGGATATAATATGCTGGGATTTGATGCTTAGGGAAACCTCTCATTCTGCCTCAGGAGAAAGGGAAATCAGAGTTCTTGGGACTGATTGATACCCAGAAGAGTGGGAAAGATTGGGCCTAGGGGGTAGATTTCAAAGCAAATAGGGAAAAATGGCCATAGGGAGAGCAAAGGTCAATAATGAACTACACAAACAGGGTCACAGAGAAATTCCTATCATGGAGAAATGTCCTCTGTATTTCAGACAGAAGAAAGAGGAGACTAAGGAGTAATACCTATAGGGCAATAAAGAAACTGTTCATGAGAAGGAAGTCAAAATAACTACCTCAGAAATTTTAATTCTATAAGAATAACAAGAATAAAGAAGGAATAAATAACTAGCTATGAATCAAAGAATGAAAGTTTAGAGTAACAGAAAATAAATAATGAAGAGAATTAGGGAAAGAAATCATTGTTTAGAAAAAGGCACAGAAAATGAACATTTTAAAAACTAATGAACAAAACAAGTTGGAGGGGACAAAAAGCAAATGAATTCTACTTGATTCCTTAATTGAGTGGAAAAAAGAGAATAATTAAATAACTAGATAAAAGCAAGCAAGAAAAAGGAAATAGTAAAACTCCAAAATTATGGAAAGGGGTGATAAATATAAGGGTATGGGGGAAATGGTATGTAAGGTTAATGGTAAGAGAGCTGAGGGAATAAAAAAATTAAGCTAAAATAACTAAAATAACATTTCCAAAGGAAGAAGGAAAAATCATAATCTGGAGAAAAAGCCAACATTAAAGACAATGGAAAAAAACATAAACACATTTCTCATAGCATTAAATGTGGATGGACTAAACAATCCAATAAAATGGAAAAGAGTGCCAGATTTGATTAACACTGAACCCCCCCCCCCATATACACAATGTTACTTCCAAAAAACACATTAAAAAGCAGTCGTTCAGTCAATGAATATTTATTAAGCACCTATTATTTGCTAGGCATGGAACTAAGTGCTAGTGATTCAAAAAGAGGCAACAGTTTTCAGTCTTAATGAGTTCACAATTTAATGAGGAAGAAAATAAGAAGCAAATTTGTATAAACAAGCTGTATTCAGAATTAATAAAAAGTAATGAAGCATGGGGAAAAGTCACAAGAATTAAGAGGGGTTGAGAGAAACTTCCTGTAAAAGATAAGATTTTTTTGTTGGGACTTGAAGGAAACCAAGGGAATCAATAGTCAGAGGAAGGAGAGCATTCCATATTTAAAAAGCAAAGATATATACCAATTAAAAATAAAGAGCTAAAGAAAAATGTACTCTCTATCAAAGGAATTCCAAAAGGCAGGAATTTCAATAATGGTTTCAGACAAAGTGAAAATAAGCATTCAAAACATAACAAGGAATAGACAAAGAAACTACATGCTGAAAAGAACCACAGTCAACAAACTAACATAAATTGTAATGAACTTATGTGCTTGAAATGCCTTAGCAGTTAAGTTCAAAAGGAAACACTATCTGAACTAGTAATGAATTCATAGGAATTCATAGATAGGAACACAATAGTGGCAGGAGATTTCAATGTTTCTCTCTGTTTTGGATGTCTAAAAGAAAAATAAATATAAGGGAAAATATAGAATGGAACAAATTTCTGAAGAATGTAGAGCTAACACCCTTATAACATCTTCTAAATGGGGACTGTTAAAGAATATACATTTATCTCAGCATCACATATAGATTTTGTGAAAATTTACCACAAATTAGGCCACAAAAATATTGCAACCAAGGAAAAAAATAGTAAATGAATTTTTATAGACCATAATAAAATAATAATGAAATCAGGGACCACAAACAAAAGACACAGATCTAAATGGACAATTAAGAATGAAATTCTAAGTAATAAGTGGTTCAATGAACAAATAATAGAAAAAATTAATAGTTATATAAAAGAAAATGATAATGATGAAACAATGTACCAAAATTTCTGAGAAACAGCTAAAGCAATTCTCAGAGGACAAAATCATATCCCTACAAATATATTTTAATAAAATGGAAAATGGAGATGATTAGTGTACTGAATATAGATTTTGAAAAAAAAGTAGGAAGCTAAGAAATAAACAAATCTAGAACGAGCACAAAAATATATATAAATCTCTTTCTCTGAGTAACCACTTCCATGGATTTAATTGCTATATCTATGCAGATGAAGCACAGATCTTTGTATCTCTCTCTAGTCTTTCCCCTTTCCCCTGAGCTTCAGGGTTGGTTAACTGATTGTTTATTGAAAATTTCAGTGTTTTCTCTCTTTCCCTAACTCCCCCTCTATTCTTAAACTTTACCATTAATATCAGAGACATCACTATCTTTTTAGTGTTCCAGATTCCCTGGTTTGTAACCTCAGCATTATCCTTGCCTTTTAACCCTCCCTCATTCAGTATATCTAGTAAATTGGTATCTCTTGCCATTCGTGATTCTACAATATCTTTTGCATTTTATTCCTTTTCTCTTCATACAACAGCCACTTCAACAATTTTTACACAGAATATTTCAATAGCTTCCTGAATTGGTCCCCCAACTTTCATTCTCTTACCCCTTCCTGCATACTCTAATCCATTCTCCACATTGCTTCCAAAATTATTTTCCTTAAATGAATATTTGATCATATTACTCCCCTACTCTGAGGTCCTTTCTTGATTCAGGATAAAATATAAATTATTCTGCTTACTTATTTTTTCCTTAGAAGGCAATCAGTGGTAAGTGACTTGTTGTCATACAGCTACTAAGTGTCAAGTGTAAGAAGCTAGATTTGAACTCAGATCCTGACCCCAGAGCTGGTGCTCTATCTATTGCACCACCTTTTTGCACTTCTGTTTAGCTTTTAAAGCCTTCAATAATCTGGCCTCTACCTGTGTATTTCTAGCCTCATTGGACAGTACTCTGTCCCTCTTGCTCGCTGTGTATCCAGCTAAATTGTATTCAACTCTGTAGCTCACATTTTATCTTCTGGCTGTATTTTTGACCTAATTGTTTTCCATACTTGAAATGTGCACCCTTCTCACCTTTGCCCATAATGCCTTTCTTAATTTCTTCAACTCCTCAAATTACTTTTATTTAACTACTTTGAATTTATTTGTATTTTTTGTATTGTTCCCTTTATACACATTTGTCTTCCCCTATAAAATACAAACTCCTTGCAAATAAGGACTATTTTTTCTTATTTGTATCCCTCCAGCCTGTAACACAGTAGGCATTTAATTTTTGTTGATTGGTTGGTTAATTGATTTTTCTTGCCAGATCTTACTTTCTAACTCCTGAATCTCAAGGAACTATTACACTGAAGTATAGAAAATAGAGTGGCCTACAGTAGAGAAAAGAAAAATGTATTAACCTGTACACTAGTTTGGGTTGAGGAGTATATTTTAAGATACTAAATGTAATCTTTAATTCCAAGTGTTTGTATTTTCTATTTAAAGGAACTCATTATAAATGGAAGAATATTTTTGTGTAAAGTGAATGACCCATCCCTAATTTATCTGCTTTGTAAAGCTGAATGTTTACCCATTAGATTTTCTTACACTTAGGATTTCTCTATAAACAGAAGATAACTCTCCCCATTCTATAATTTGTCAGGTGTTAAATTCTTTATAGGGAATGATAAGGGAATAGCAGGTGTGACCTTTGACAATATAGAAGCCTAGTAGGTGGTAGGTTTTCTTGGTTTCTCCACCAAAGCTATATCTGCTTTGTAGTTATTATCAATGGACCCTGGTGTCACTACAGATATACTAAGAAATAAGAGTTCAAGTGAGTGACAGGACAAGAGTACTAGCAATACTTCTAGACCTGTTTTCTTCTCTGTTGTATCTATTATGTGCTTTAGGCTAAGTGCTAGGGACTTAAGGGAAATGCTCTTAAGTCAACAAGTATTTATTAAGCACTTATTAGGTATTTCAAAGAGCTTACATACTAAAAGGAGAGATAATATATGCATATGTGTACTCATCTATGTAAACATGTATGTATATGTGCGTGTTTGTGTCTCAGTAAGGTGGTTTGGGTGGGATTCAGGGATGTGCTTCTAGAGGCAGTTTATATTACCTTGAAATAAATGATTGTTAAAATTTTAATGTGAGCATTTACATGCTGGGGAATTAGCAAACAGTATAACTCAGAGTTTGATTTATTATCTTGTTAATTGTCTACATTTAAGAAAGCAATGGAGAAAATGTTAATAATGGAGATGATACTTAAAAGTGTCCACCATCCTCCTCTCAAGCTGATTGTTAAATACTTACCTGGCATTTTACTGGGAAAGATGGTATTAGATGTGTGGGGGAATTAAGAAAGGCTTCCTATAGAAGGTGGTGCTTAAACTGAGTCTTGAAGGAAACCATGGTCTTCAGGAGTTGGAAATAAGGAAACAAAGATCTGGAGATAGTAGATGGATATTTATGTGTGAGGAACAGCCTCTATCACCAGTATGGTTATGTAAAGGAATAATATTCAAAGAAACTAGGAGTAGGAATAGTAAAGAACAAGAAAGCAATGAGATTTATTGAATAAGGGATGATATGATCAGGGTGGTGCTTGGGAAAATCACGTTGACAGCTGAGTAGGGAGAGACCTGAGGCAAAGACATCAAACTGAAGGTGACTGTGACAATGCAGGTGAGAGGCAATGGGGGCCTGGACTAGGGTTGGGACTTATGAAGAAAGAAGGGGCTTTGTGGGACAGTTGTTCTAGATATGGGCTCCCTGGAAGGAAGGGTGTTCTCCCTCCTTGGAAGTCTTCAAGCAGAATCTGAACCTGCAATTGCTAAGTAGGTTATGGTGGCTATTGCTTTGGTGTATGTGTGGGACTGAGGTACTCGCTAGTGTTCACTTCTGGAATTCTTTTATTCTGGGAGATATGAATGACAATAATTAATAAATTGATTGGGTATGTAGAGTGAGTGAGAGTGAAGAATTGAAGATGACACTCTAATAGGAAAATTGGGTAACAAGAAAGATCATTGTACTCTCAATAGTAATGGAAAAGTTTGGAAAGTGGATGGGTTTGTGGGGAAAGATAATGACTTCAGTTTTGTACATATTGAGTTTGACATGCCTATGATAATTCTAGTTTGAAATATTCAATAGGCAGTTATATATAATTATTATGTAGGACTAGAGATTGGATCTCTCATTTCACTGACATTAGGAACTCTGGGGTGGAGAAATTCCTAATACAGATCAGTATCTTCTCTGCATTTCATAATTTGAGAGAGTTGCCTAGAATGCAAAGTAGTTAAGTTACTTGTTTGATTAAGTAAATGATTAGAGAAAGGAAGAACTTGAATCCAGGTCTTCCTGGTTTTAATGCTGATTCTCTGTTTACTACATTATGCTATCCCAATAATGATATTTATAATGTTATTGAGGTATGCAAGTAATTTACATATACTATCTTGTTTGATTCACACAATAACCTGATTAGCCTAGAATTAGATGTATAGAAATGGTTTCAAGGGCTCTTTTTATGCTACTGATCTGTTGAATGGCCATCACTTCCAGCTTTCTGAGAGAAGTTATTGCAGAATATTAATTTGGTGATATTCCGTAGAAAGGACACTTCCAGGACCTTCTATTCTAGAAAATTCCAAAATTGCAGTGTCTGGGCTCCCTATCTTGACTGATTCTTTGCATGAATCTGTATGTCTCTCTTGGGTCCAAACTAGTTCAAAAGAGATATTAAATCATAGTATCCTTTAGGGAAGATGAGGTGCCTCAAAAAACCCTTCACTTGATCTTTCCAACCCGACTATCTATTATCCTAAATCTCTTTCTCTTTTTTGTGGTTGAAGTCCTTGAGAAGTCTTTCTACAAAGGGTGCTTTCAATCCATTTCCTTTAATACTTTTTAAAAATTTTATTTGTCTTTTATTTCATAAAACCATACATTTACAATTTGATACATTCACCTAAAGAAAACAAATGTATTACTGTACAAACAATCAAAACATGATATGTAGCAAATGTATCAAGCATTATCTACAAGCAACTTGAATTAAGATATTGAAAAATATAAGCAGCTACAAAATACCTTTAAAATGAACTTAAAATGAACTAAATAAGATATTCTGACTAGTGATTGAAGAAGCTGAGTTCGTTCTCTATCATAAAGTGCAAGCTGCACAAAATGCTAAGCATGAAGTCTTAGATTCTGCAACTAATTTGCACATAAATCTCACTTTTTTTCTTAACTCTTTGCAGTATGAATTCAGACCTTATGATTCAACTGCAATGATTGTCTCAAGAGATACCAAGATGTTTTGAATGTTCAATGGTCTTTTCTTAGTCCTCATTCTTCTTGATTGTTCTGGGGTCCTTGATACTGTCAATGACCCTCTTCTGCTTGATACTGTCTTCTCCCTTGGTTTTCATGACACTGTTCTCTCCTGGTCTTCCTCCTCTTTATCCAATCACTCCTTTGCCTTCTTTTCTGGATCTTCATCCACATTATGCCCAATAACTATAAGCATCTTACATGTCTCTGTTCTGTTCTGGGCTTTCTTCTATTCTCTCTTGGTACTTTTTCATTTGGTAATCTCATCAGATCCTTTAGTTTTAGTTATCACATCTCTATGCAAATGACTTTTTTTTAGGTTCTCTTATTAAGGGAACCCATTGTTCCCTTATTTTTTATTAAAGCTTTTGATGTTCAAAACATATGCATGGATAATTTTCAACATCCACCCCTGCAAAACCTTGTGTTCCAAATTTTCTTCCCTTTCCCCCCCCATCACCTCCCCTAGATGGCAAGTAATTCAATATATGTTAAACATGTTATGCAGTTGACTCTTAGAACCAAACTAGACTTCTAGTTTCGCATTTCTGATTGCTCACCAGACATTTTGAACTGACTGTCCCATAGATATTTTAAACTCAATATGTATAAAACTGATTATCAATACTTACTTCTTCCTGACTTCTTTATTATTGCTGAGGGACCACCATTCTTTCAGTTGTTCAGGTTTACAACATAGATGGCATCCTTGACTTCTCATTCTTTCATTCTTATTTACCTTCCAGGCTTCTTACACCCTATACATATCTTCCATATCTTCAGCTCTTAATACAGTACTTGGTACAGAGTAGGCACTTAATAAATGTTAATTAATTGACTGTCTTTCTGTAAATAGTAGGGGATTAGGTTGAGAGGGGTGGTATATTTTAGCAAAAAGTAGCCTAGATTTCTATAAACTGTCTCTCTGAATGTGTGATTCGGTGACCCGTCTAAAGTAGTTTAAATATTACTGGGAGGAAAACATGGCAAATACACTATCTATCTCAGAGTGTTCTGAATAATGGATTTAATGTTTATTAAGACTGTTAGGTCAAAAACATGGTTATTTGACTGACTCGACCATAATAATGATCATTGTGATTGTGTTTGAGAGGAAGAGAAATCCATTTGTGATATATAGCCAGTGTTTGGGATTAAGAGAGGTCAAGATGTTTAGTAAGGACAAACCTCTCTCTTTTGATGATCACCTTACTAAGTGTAGCTCACTGTGACACCTCCGTTCAAAGGACAAGAGTTTTACAAATTATAATTAATGTGGTCCTGAAAATGATTATGAGTGTAGAGTGAAGGAGAAAGTGGTTGATGATAAATGTAGGTGACACATGATGGCTAATGAGAGCATCTTACTAGAGAATGCATTATCTTGGATGATGTGGATTATACCAGGGGACAGAACACTGATATTGAAGTTGTACAACAACTGTTTAGTCAACAGCTAGATGCTAGTAAATTTATTAACATTCCATTATAAACGAGCCCCTTGATATGTTGAAAATGAGAGACAGGAAAAAAAGATATATTCTACTGAATTGTTAGAGAGCCATGACCTGGACAATGGAGTAGTATGTTGCTGTGGGATATATTTTAAAAATGGTGATGTGATAATATTTTGGGTCTACCAAGCAGAAATATGCTAAAGGCAAATATGAGGAAGATAAATAAACAAGATTGCATAGAAGTGGAAACACAGCCTGGAGACTAAGGAATCTCAAAGTAAATGCAATTATATTTGGTAATTAGGGGTTTTTGCAAACCCTAGTCAAATATCTAAAGGTATTGGAGATACATTATTTGCAGTTGTCTTGAACACATACACTTAATAAATATTTGTTGAATTGAATTGAAACATTTTTGGGGTTTTGCTTTTCTCTGTTTTTGTATTTTCTTTGTTCTATTTCAACAATAGCTACCATGTATATCTGAAAATAGGCCATACTTTCAGTACAATGACACTAAAATCAGAATTTTTAAAGGGATATGTGAATATATCTACATATGCATATATATATATACATATATATATATATATATATATATATATGCTTTCACAGAATGAAAGAATGAATGAAAAAACATTTATTAAATTTTACTATGTGTTGACCACTGTGCTAAGTACTGTGGATAAAATGGAAAGTTCAGCTGCAAAAAAAACTATAACATTAATTATAGAATGAATCTATGTTTTATGCAAGCTGGATTTTGGGGAAAATATTTTATAACTCATGACTGGATAAACAAATGTGGGTATTCTAAGGTTCTTTTCTTTCTTTCTTTCTTTTTTTTTTTCTCTTGTATAACCTTGGTCAAACTATTTCCTCTCTCTGTCCCTCAGTTTCCTGCTCTATAAAAGAAAGGGATTTGACAAAATACCATAAGTTCCCTTTCAGCCCCCAAATTCTGTTGTTCCTAAGAGAAAAAAAAACCCTTTGATTCATTTCTCTGTGAAAGGGAGAGCAATGAGTTATTTCAAATTGTAGTTGCCCTTCTGGGGCTATACTGTGCTGCCTGCTTGAATATGTCCTCTGGGTCATACAGAAAGAAAACTTTGGGAGATGGCCTAAGGTGGTCTTTGAAGGGAAATCTTAGGTAGCAAGGTTGAATAAAGTATAGAGCTCTGTAACTGGAGTCAGAATTCAAATCTTGCCTCTGATACTTCTTTAGCTCTGTTATCCTGGGCAAATCATTTAATTTTTCTCAGACTTGGTTTATTCATCTGAAAAATGAAATAGCATCCAGTTCATGGGGTTATTGTGATGAGATAACAATATAAAGTGCTTCTTGAGCCTTAAAGTTCTATATAAATGCCAGCTATTGTCATATAGCACTAAGGATTTGGAGGCAGTTATCTTCATGCTCTTTAAAAGTAGACAGTGGGGTGGGCTCTGTAGGGAACACCAGAGCTCCTGAAGGTTGGGCAGCTTCTCTTTGCCTTGGCTTTTCTCCTTTATTATATCCAAGAAATGGGCACTTTCTGTTACAGGGAAAGGGAAAGAGACTGTACTTATAATTTCACTGATAAACGCAACTCCCAGATGAAGAAACAGTCTCTACTAATATAGGTCAACACTTTCTCTACAATTTAGGGATTTAGAAAATTGCTTAGAGTTTTCCAAGTTTCAGTGAGTGACATGCCCAGAGTTACTCACAGTGGTGTGCTTGTAAGCATTTAATAATTGACTTTCCTTAGGTGTGTGTAATATCTATGACACCCTTTTAAGTTGAATCTGCATTTTTAATATTTTTCCATCCCATTTCTGTCTGAATAATCAACAAAATAATAAGTCAAAACCAAACGCTCATGCTGACAACTTAACAATCAGCTCTCATGTTAGAGCTGCCTTTGAAAGACCCCAGTAGTGTCACACAGCAAAGTATATGACAAAGGAGGATGTGAGTCAAGTTTCTCCTGCTTTTGAGGCTGGCTCTCTATAAATTCCATTACTGTGATTCTCATTCTGTGTCATGACAGAAGGAAATAAAAGTTGAGGATTGACTGAGAAGCTGGAGTGTATCCACAGGAGGGTCACCAGGATAGGGAGAGGACTAGAAAATATGTCGCATGAGAATGAGTTGGATGAACCCTAAACTATGGTGCTCCAAATCTATTGTGATTCAGCAGTCCTCTCACCTGAGACACTGGGTTCTTTAATGTATAGAGCTCTGGACCTGAAGTTAGCAACACCTGAGTTCAAATTCAGCCTCAGACACTTACTAGCTATGTGACTTCTAAATGACCTCAGTTTTCTCAACTGCAAAATGAGTCTAGTAACAATACTTATCTCTTGGAGTTATTGTAAGTATCAAATTAGATAATATTTGTAAAAAATATAAAAGTACAATGCCTGGTACATAGTAGGCATTATATAAATGCTTGATCCCTTCCTTATACCTGTTGTTGTAGTTTATTCATTTCAGTTGTGACGAAGTCTTCAGGCACCCATTTGGAATTTTCTTAACACAGATGCATTTCCTTGTTTAGATCAATTTATAGAGTAAGAAACCCAGGGAAACTGGGTTTAGTGACTTGCCTACTGACACATATCTAGTAAGCATCTGAATTTGAATTCAGGTCTTCTGGACTCCAGACCCAGGGCTCTATACATTACCCCTCCCTCTTCCTAGGCATCTGGCTGGTAGAACCCCATTAACAGATGAGGTGTTCCTTTGGAGAGAGGTATTTAATTGGGACTATGAAGAACAGAAGAAAGATAATATTAGAATGCAATGGTATCAAACTCAAATAGAAATGGATCCCTGCTGCTGCGTATTTACTGAGAAAACCACAAATTAGCATTGTTTATGTTGTATTGTATTTTATTTAATTTTTAAAAAAAAATTTACCAGTTACATTTTAATCTGGTTTGGGCTGTATTGAGAAGTTTTGGGGAATGATTTTCACTAGCCTTGATTTGGACATTTTGGGTGTGGTGGTTTGAGAGCTGACACTGGAGCCATAAGATTTGAGTTAAAATCCCACACCTGATAAATAGTGACTGTGGGACCTTGGATAAGTCAATTCAATTCCTTAGTGTTCTAAGCAACTCTTTAAAATTATGAATTGCAGAGAAGATACCAACTTGCATTGGTGAAGGGAGTTTCCTTGCCTGAGAGTTCCCTGTAAAAATGGAATCCCAGGTCCCCATCTCTATTAAGTACATGGAGTACAGATGGGAAATTCCTACCTCAGTAGAAACATAAATTCAAAAAGAATGACTTCTATATTATGTAACAATAATATACAAATATGAGACAATTATAATAGGATGGCAATGGATATGTCTTCTGGGACCGGTTACACATAAACTTGACATAATACCATATGGAATTCCCAATTCTTTGCCAGAGAGAGAGGGGGGAGGAGGAGAGAGGGAGAGAGAGAGTGAGAGAGGGAGGAAAAGAGGGAGGGAAGGAAAAGGAGAGGGAGAAGGACATACAGAAAGACAGAGACAGACAAAGAGACACACAGAGACAGGGAAACACACACAGAGAGAGGCAGAAACAGAGAAGCAGAGACAAACAGAAAGAGAGACAGAGAGTCAGAGAAATAGAAAGAGATTGAGAGACAGAGACAGAGTTAGCGAGAGAAAAAAGAGAGATAGAGAAACATAAACAGATAAAGACACAGACACACACAGACAGAGAGACAGAGACAAAAACAGAGGCAGAGACAGAGATAAAGACAGAAACAGAGACAGAGAGACACAGACAGGGAGAGATATAGAACTAAACTCTGGAGCCAAACTACTTTTGACATCTAGAAGGTTGGAAACATTCAACATATCTCTTCTCCATCCCAAACCTTGACAAATCCTTTCCCAAGAAATGCCAGTTCTGCATAAAAGCTGTTCTTTTACAGAAAATTTAATTCCCTAACTCAGGTTACATGACTCTTTGGGGTCTACTCTCATAGTTGGAGTTGTTTGAAATGGGGATTGAAAAGGCATTTTTGAATCCTATTCTAAACAAGTAGAAAGTAGTTTGGGTATCAATTAATAACTTATGTTACTGTCATGATGGTCCAGCAGGCAGGTCCCTAACATATTCTCTCTATTAATTGTTGATATCAATTCTATGCTCCCTACCTATGAATGGTTAGGCAAGTAAGGTTGTAAGAGGGGACATGATGGTTGTCTTAAAGTAAGCAAAGACTATTATATAAAAGAGATAATAGATTTGTTTTTACTAGATGTCAGAATTATCTACAACTGAATGGATTATCTTGAGATGTAATGTGTTCCCCATTGATGGAGGTCTTCAGAGGCAGCTAGGTATCTCAGTAGATAAAGCATTGGCCCTGAAGCCAGGAAGGGTAAATTGGGAAACGAGACCTGAAGGAGTCTGGAGTTACATGTACTTTCTCTGGGCACTGCGGATTTGGTGGGCCCAAGCTTTTCTGAGGTCTACTTGGGAATTTTTAATGGAGAAACTTTTGGGAGATTTGATAAATAGGAAAAGAAGAATTGGAAAGTTTGATTATGTCTTGACAGTAACCTTGCTGATTTCAAAAAAAGAAGTGACTTTTTCTTTGAGCTTATCAGATGGTTTCAGTTGAGAATGGAATTTAAATGATTCAATTCTCAGGAAAAAGATTAACAAAATCTAATAATTTTCTTTTCTTTTTTTTTTTTTTTTCTTTTTCTCATCCTGAGAAAGATGGTTCAAGGGATAATGTAGTTTGGAGTTCACGGAGTCCTGGCCATCTAGGCACTGTGACTCTGGGAATAGGGAATAAAACCCCAGACAAGTGTACTTTGGGACAAGTGATTTAATAACTCACATTTCTATATCAATTCAAAGTTAGAAGAACCCTATTCTCATACAGACCATGAGAAGTAGATAGTGCAAGTAGTATCAGCAATATTTTACAGATAAAAAGGTTAAGTGAGACTCACAGAAGTAACATCAGGTGCCTATGATCAGTTAGAAGAGATTCGAACCCAATGCTGCTGACTGTCATACTTTTCATTTATGCTAAAGATAAGTTGGTAGATAGATTTTTATATTTGTAGCCTACCAGCACTCAAATTGATTAAGAATATTAAATTTCATCATTGTAAGTTGCATTTTTGATAATTATAAATATAAATATATCAAGTTCCATGGTCTTTGGTTTCCAAATTAACAAAATGTGGTTGCCCATATCTAAATTCCTTGCTAGAAAAAAATGAATTACTAAGGAGGAATATGAAAGCAGCTGGTTAAAAGTACTTTAGAGATACAGGCAGGAGAGTGGGATTAAATAAAATTTAGATCAAGGTCCTTCTTAGAAGATAAGAATGCCTGACTCCCTTATTAGAGGTCAAATCCTAGTGAGTGTGGAAAGGAATAAGAGAAACCTGGTTTCTTTAGAAGTCCCTCTAAGCAAATTATATTCATACAGCCCTAGAACCCAAAACTGAAAGGGACCTCAGAGGCAATCTATTTCAACTGGAGCCAACTTGAATTGACTCTCAAGAAATGACTACTAAATTTTTAGTGTGCACATTTATGCTTTGGAAATTGGCAAATGCTACAGATCAGGGTTTGATTTATCATCTTTGTTGATTTTTTAGATTGTGAAAATTTTAGTTTTAGAAGTTATGAAGAAAATGTTAATAATCAGACTCAACTTAAAAGATTTTGTGCTTACATTTACTTGGGGGAATAGCCAGTTGTTAAACATTTTTTAATGAACTTGTAAGCCTAACCAATACTTGGAGAATATATTCAACAAAGGGTCATCTAAATTTTTCCTGTAGAACTAAAATGAGAGCAAGACACAACCATCTAAAGCAGCCTATTCCCCTTTTGGCTAACTACTCTTTTTGTGAAATTTAAATTTGGCTCTTTGCAACTTCCAGTCATTTATAATAGTTATATCCTCTGGGGTCAAAAAGACAAATTTAATTTTCTTTCATAACCTTTTTAATACTTGAAGATGGATTATTCTGTACACTCTCCCTTTCTTCTCTACCTTCCCTACCTCCCCATCTTCTCTTATCCAAGTTAAATATTCTTCATTTGATTATCATATGGCATGAACTTAAGGTTTTTCACTGTCCTGGATGCCCTTCTTTGAAAGTTGTCCAACAGATTTAGTTTTTTCCTAAAGTATATTGCCTAGAACTGAACACAATTCTTCAGATACCACCTGAGCAGGGCAGAAGACATATAGCAAAATTTGTTGTTATTGTTGTTGATTTGTTTCAATTATGTCCAAGACTTTGTGACTCTATTTAGGATTTTCTTGGCAAAGATACTGGAGTATTTTGCCATTTTCCTCTCTAGCTCATTTTATAGCAAAGAAACTGAGGGAAACAGAATTAAAGTGATTTTTGTCTAGAGTCACACAGCAAGAAGTGTCTGAGATTGGATTTGAATATACAAAGATGAGTCTTCCTCACTTCAGTCTTGGTGCTTCATCTATTGTGTCACCTTCTTTCCTTGTCAGTCACACTGCTAATACCAACTACTGGCAAATTGTAAACCACTGGCAGGTAAGCCTAGGATACTCAAGAATACATTAGTGCACACACCTCTAAGATTGGCTAAGATGAGAGTAAAAGATAAGGCTGCATGTTGGAGTGATGTGGGAAAACTGGAACACTGTTGGTAGAGTTGTGAACTGATCCAATCTTTCTGGAGAGCAATATAGAGTTATGCTTAAAGAGCTATCAAACTGTATACCCTTTGATCCACCAGTGTCTCTACTGGGCCTATATCCTCAAAAGATCATTAAAAAGGGGAAAAGATCTACCAGAGATCATTAAAAAGGGGAAAAGACCCATATATGCAAAAATGTTTGTAGCAGCCCATTTATGGCTAGAAACTGGAAACTGAGTGGATGCCTATCAATTGAAGAATGGCTGAATAAATTGTGGTGTATGAATATTATGGAATATTATTTTTCTGTAAGAAATGATCAGCAGGATGACTTTAGAGAGGCCTGGAGAAACTTACATGAACTGATGCTAAATGAATAAGTAGAACCAAGAGAACACTGTATGCAGCAACAAGATTATATGATGATTAATTCTGATGGACATGGCTGTTTTCTACAGTGAGGTGATTCAGGCCAGTCCCAATGGTCTTGTGATGGAGAGAACCATCTGTACCCAGGGAGAGGACTGTGGGAACTGAATGTGCATCATAAAACATTATTTTCACTTTTTTGTGTTGTTTGCTTAATTTTTGTTTTCTTTCTCATTTATATCCTTTTTGATCTGAGTTTTCTTGTGCAGCAAGATAATTGTGGAAATATGCATAGAAGAAATGCACATATTTAACATATATTGGATTGCTTGCTGTCTGGGGGAAGAAATGAAGGGAAGGGAGGGAGAAAAAATTTGGAACACAAAGATTTTGCAAGGGTAAATGTTAAAAACTATATATATGCATGTCTTTTGAAAATAAAAAACTAAAAAAGGAATATATTAGTGCCACCAGACCCCTGGTTCTTCTTTTGTTCCAGTTTCAGCAGTCAACGAACAAGGGATCAATTTCTATGGAAAAAAAGCTAGTCATTTCCATTAATTAACCTTGATAGGGTCAGCAAACTAATCTAATTGAAGCAGTAAGGTACCTTGAGGCACCTCTGAAAAGAAAAAGGTTCAATTTCTGCCACCAGCACAGCTACCATCTCTTTTCAGATCCTGATAAAGATAATCCAACACCTTAAGCCCAAGAACTCTGGACATTGCAGTGCTTCCTAGGTCAATATCCTTTTCAGGCTAGCATTCTCAGATGTCACAGAGGACAGTAACTCTTATAGAAATGGGACCCCTCCCAGCAGCTGCTTCTTCAGGTTTATCAGCCCCTGTTTCTTTAACAGCCACAGTTAATGAAGGCTCTTAATATAAAGTTTTTGCCATCAAAATCCTTATCAAAGTGGTTCAACATCAAAACTGGATATGGTTTTAATCTTAGTCTTAATAAATACATAATCTTAATTAATAAATAAAGTCTTAATAAATGTTCATTCATTCATTATATCACTTAATCATATTGTACGTCAATTTCCTCATTCCCATAAAATGAAGGCCTAGATTCTAAGACCTAGAAAAAGAATAAGATCTCTTCTAGCTCTGATTGTATAATTCTAACTATGGGGTATGCCATGTTTCAGTTCAGACAGGATACTATCATAAAAATGCTTTTCTCCCTTTCTTCTTCTGAGTCAATCTACTCCCATGTTTTTCATTCAGATTTTGGCAGAAACATCCCATGTACCAGAATTCAGAGGAAAAAAAATGCTCTATTTATCATGGGATCATAGATCTCATATAATAACAATAGCCAGGATTTATATAGCACCTACTATGTGCCAACTGTTAAGTGAATGCTTTACATATATTCTCTCATTATAATGTTACTTGGTTTCTCAGTAGATAGGGGAAACTTGGAATTAAAATATTTGTTTTATTTTTCAAAAAAATCTTTAC